>NC_141535.1:225560000-225860000 GCF_021556685.1 Rattus norvegicus | reverse complement strand
CAAGCTTCTGGCTATTATAAATAAGACTGCTATAAACATAGTGGAGCATGTGTCCTTGTTATATGTTGGATCAACTTTTGGATGTATGCCCAGGAGTGGTATAGCTGGGTCCTCAGGTAGTTCAATGTCCAATTTTCTGAGGAACCTCCAGACTGATTTCCAGAATGGTTGTACCAGTCTGCAATCCCACCAACAATAGAAGAGTGTTCCTCTTTCTCCACATCCTCACCAGCATCTGCTTTCACCTGAGTTTTTGATCTTAGCCATTATGACTGGTGTGAGGTGAAATCTCAGGGTTGTTTTGATTTGCATTTTCCTGATGACTAAGGATGTTGAACATTTCTTTAGGTGCTTCTCAGCCATTCGGCATTCCTCAGCTGAGAATTCTTTGTCTAGCTCTGTACCCCATTTTTAAATAGGGTTATTTGGTTCTCTGGAGTCTATTCTTGAGTTTCTGTATATATTAGATATTAGCCCTCTAATGGATGTAGGATTGGTAAAGATCTTTTCCCGATCTTTTGGTTGCCATTTTGTCCTAATGACAGTGTCCTTTGCCTTACAAAAGCTTTGCAACTTTATGAGGTCCTATTTGTTGATTCTTGACCATAGAGCATAAGCCATTGGTGTTTTGTTCAGGAAATTTTCTCCGGTGTCCATGTGTTCGAGAGTCTTCCCCACTTTTTTCTATTAGTTTGCGTATATCTGGTTTTATGTGGAGGTCCTTGATCCACTTGGACTTAAGCTTTGTACAGGACGATAAGAATGGATCGATTTGCATTCTTCTACATGCTGACCTCCAGTTGAAACAGCACCATTTGTTGAAAATGCTACCTTTTTTTCCACTGGATGGTTTTCGTTCCTTTGTCAAAGATCAAGTGACCATAGGTGTGTGGGTTCATTTCTGGGTCTTCAATTCTATTCCATTGATCTACCTGCCCATCTCTGTATCAATACCATACAGTTTTTATCACTATTGCTCTGTAATACTGCTTGAGGTCAGGGATGGTGATTTATTGTTCTTTTATTGTTGAGGATAGTTTTCGCTATCCTGGGTCTTTTGTTATTCCAAATGAATTTGCAAATTGCTCTTTCTATCTCTATGAAGAATTGAGTTGGAATTTTGATGGGGATTGCATTGAATCTGTAGATTGCTTTTGGTAAAATGGCCATTTTTACTATATTAATCCTGCCAATCCATGAGCATGGGAGATCTTTCCATCTTCTGAGATCTTTAATTTCTTTCTTCAGAGATTTGAAGTTCTTGTCATACAGATCTTTCACTTGCTTGGTTAGAGTCACACCAAGGTATTTTATATTATTTGTGACTATTGTGAAAGGTGTCATTTCCCATTTTTTTCTCAGGCTGTTTATCCTTTGAGTAGAGGAAGGCTACTGATTTGTTTGAGTTAATTTTATACCCTGACACTTTGCTGAAGTTGTTTAACAGGATTAGTAGGTCTCTGGTGGAACTTCCGTGGTCACTTATGTATACTATCATATCATCTGCAAATAGTGATATTTTGACTTCTTCCTTTCCCATTTTTATCCTTTTTACTTCCTTTTGTTGTCTGATTGCTCTGGCTAGGACTTTGTGTACTATATTGAATAAGTAGGGAGAGAGTGGGAAACCTTGCCTTGTCCCTGATTTTAGTGGGATTATTTCAAGTTTCTCTCCATTTAGTTTGATGTTGGCTATTTGTTTGCTGTATATTGCTTTTACTATGTTTAGCTATGGGCCTTGAATTCCTGATCTTTCCAGGACTTTTAACATGAAGGGGTGTTGAATTTGTCAAATGCTTTCTTAGCACGTCATGAGATGATTGTGCGGTTTTTTCTTTGAATTTGTTTATATAGTGGATTGCGTAGATTGATTTCCATACTTTCTTTCTTTTTGAGTCATTACTTAAATCATTTTATTTTTATAATCACAGAATGGTAAAGGTAAATTTTGTTGTACACTGATGAACATAGTGTCCTTACTCTATAAGGCATATTAGTTGACAGTAGTAATGATAGAACAGTATCAATAACTAAGAAACTACAGTTTATGACAACAGTATTAATAGGCATATGAAGGTGCATCCTATGGTCCTGAAGGAAGCAGTAAAAATTATTCAACAAGTTTTAATTTGACTGGAATTATAATTTGACTAGAATTTATAGACAAGAAATATAGAAAACAAAACTGATAGAATTTTAAATGAGAAAGACCAGTTCTGTGCAAAATTTCATTAATACTATAAAAGGTTAAACACTATAATGATTGAGCTTGGTTTATTAGAGGTTTTCATTTTTCAGGGGCACATTTTACATATTCATAAGATTATGCTATTGAGTTTCACCCCACATGGCTTCTGTAGGAGAGAGGATGGGAAGCACTGGACGGCTGCCCCATGTCTTAGAGATTCCTGTGCACTGGTAGCTTGTATTAATTCAGCACTTCCTGGACATCAAGTATGGACCCCCCCACACACAATGTATACACATATATGTTTATATCTATGTTGCTTTTAAAACAACATTTTACATAAAAATTTTTTGAAGGGCCAAATATGATATTGGAATCAATCAAATGCCCAGCAATAGTAATGAGAGAAAATGGGGCCTTCCCTGAAACACAGTAGAACATGACGCACACAGTGAGATAATCAGAGGGACCGGAGCAGTGCTGAACAGAAGGCAGGCACAGACCTACAGATGGCTGAGGTTATCTTAAATGATGTCAAGCAAAGAAGCACATCCATAGAGCTAGAAAGCAGGACAGTTGCTTCTTTTGGGAAAAGTTCTAGCTAGTCTTGGAGTTACCATAGCATGCCACGTTGTGAATGCTCACTCGCTGTATCCTTGTGCTCTGTATATTATCTATATTATGCCTCAGGGGCACTATTTTTAAAAAGATGAGCTGTGTTCAAATCTTTATTTTAGGGTTAAGCAAACTGAACTTAGAAGACATTTTCTGTCTAGTCAGCAGTGGTGCATGAGTTGAGGGCTGCTGTCCTGCTGCTGCTGCTGCTTTCAAATGGAAACGTTTAGCATCTATTTGATTAGACTGTTTTTCCACTCTTTCCATTATTTTAAAGGATCATATAACAACTAGTTTAGATTTCTCTTCTTAATTGAGTATTTACTTGGTTTATTTTTTGAGTCTGAGTCTTGCTTTGTAACATAGCATGCTTTGGTCTCAGACTTTTGTTCTTCCTACCTCACTCTTCCTTCAGGCCTGTGAACGTATAGCATGTGACCATGATCTAGGCTTGGAGGGCCAGCTAATCTCTGTTGCAGCTATACCAGGCTGACCTTAAAGTCCAGAAAGAGCTACATACAAATGAATAGTCTTCACACAGTCCCAACAAAACTTGAGTAAAACAAGACTTGAATTGTCTATTATTTTTGTATAACATGCAATATTATTTTCCTTTTGCTTTCTTTTGGAGCACTCAACAATGTAAACAACATTTATTAGCTTCTGAACCATATAAAAAGAGGTGGTGGACTGAATTTGGCCCACAGATCTTAGCAATTTAGAAAATCCGTTTACAGTTTATGTCAAGAACTTGTGTATCCCCACTCTCCTCCCATCAATTTCAGCTCTTTAAATAGTAGAATTTTAAGCTTCTGAATACACTCCTAGTTTCATTGTCTGTAGGCTAAAAAGTCCTTTGAGGAACAATTTCATGCAGTGTTTTTCTTCTTAATAAGAATACACAAAATGGTCTGGAATAAGAACAAATGATTCATTAAATGTCAACAGCTGCTGAACCACCTGTTATCAAAAAGGAGTTTAATTAGCGCCACAAGATATCAAGCCTTTTAAGCTGTGGGTGTGCTAAGTAGAAGAAGAAATAGAAGGCAGGGCTGATTGGGAGGTGGCCCTGGTGAGGAGACAACATTCTTTTAGGAAAACATGCAGATAATAACAACAGCAACAGCAACAACAACAACAACAAAAATTGAAGTTTAAGGCTCATGGGTCATTTTCCTACTTAAGAAGGCTTATGTCACTTGGTAAAATTATTACAGGAAGTCCTAGCATGTGAAAACGAAGAGGCGGAGATGATCTCTGTGAGCGTAGAGAACCGAAACACAACAGTGTGCTTGTCGTTTATTTTCAGTTGGTCTCCTGGGCTATGCATTCTGCAGGTCCTTTACTAACACGGTAAATAAGAGAGTTGGGGTCATTGAGTCTGGGGCACAACTGGGAAACGAAGCTTTTTGGGGAGATGCCTGGCACACGGGGTCTGTGTTGTCCCAGGATGTGGTGAAGTCAAACATGACTGAAGAAAGGAGGAGGTGGGATGAGGCAGAGACGTGGCCAAGGGTGGGACTCCACAAGCTGCAGTGAGAGGTGGTGTGTGCTCCAATAAACTGGAGCTAAAGGCACGCTTATGTTTAGCAGAGCACGCAAGAACTTGGGCGGGTGAGTTTATGGGATGGGAGTCAAGAGAGTAAAGCCACTTAAATAGCAAAATAATGCTGAGAGCCATGTAAGGGGCGCTGTAGTAACAGGTAGCGACAATTTCATTTCTTTGAATGTGAAATTATTTCAGTATTTGAGTGTGTCGTGAGGACACCTGTGGTCTGAATGAGTGTTTTTCAACACATTGTCTACTCAGGTGTTGGGCAGGGTAATATTTTGTCATAGGTTTAGCTATTTATGTTGGTGAATGTGTGTCATCTGTGATGCTATCCCATGAAATGACAGCAATTCCCCGGTTATTATGGAAATCCAGATGTCTATAGCCGTCCATCCGTCCGTCTGTCCGTCCATCCATCCATCCATCCATCCATCCATCCATCCATCCATCCATTTGTTTATTCATTCACTTTGCATTCTGATCATAGCACCCCTCACTTCTCTTCTTCCAGTTCCATTCTTAACCCCCCTCCTCCTATTCACCCCACTTTTTTCTCCACAGAGAAGGGGAGCCCCCACCTCCATGGGTACCAACCCACCCTGTCACATCAAGTAGGAGTAGAACTAAGCAAACCCTCTCTCACTGAGATGAAACAAGGCAAGCCCAGCTAGGGGAAAGGGATCCAGTCAGGCAACTGAATCAGAGAAAGCTGTAGCACCAATTGTCATCAGGGGACTCATATGAGGACCAAGCTGATCATACGAGGGAGCCTAGGTCCAGCCCCTGCATGCTCTTTGGTTGGTAGTTCGGTCTTTATAAGCTCCCATGGGCCCAAGTTAATTGAGTCTATAGGTCTTCCTGTGGTGTACCTCACCCCTCCAGGTCTCTCAATACCCATGCATTCCCAACTCTTCCACAAGACTCCCTTGAGTTCCTTCCAATGTTTGTTCTTGGGTCTCTGCATCTGTCTTCATCCAGACAGGCTTGGGTGAAGCCTCTCAGAAGACAGTTACTCTAAGCCTCTATTTGCAAGCATAGCAGAGTATCATTAATAGTGTCAGAGATTGGCTTTCTCCTATGTGGAACTTCCGGTTCCATATCCCCCACTGCTAGGAGTCTCGGCTAGAGTCACCTCCATAGACTCCTGGGAGCTTCCCTATCCCAGGTCTCTGGCACATCTTAGAGATGTTCCTACCCCCATTTACATTCACTCTCCTAGTGCTTTTTCTGAGCCTCTCCCCACACTGCCTCCCCCGTTCCCCTCCCCATCCCCTCTCCCATTCAGTTCCTAGTCACTTGAGTTTTTGATCTTAACCATTCTGTTGGTCTCAGAGTAGTTTTGATTTACATTTTCTTGATGAGTGAGGATGTTGAACGTTTCTTTAAGTGCTTCTTGGCCATTTGAGATTCCTTTGTTGAGAATTCTTTGTTTAGCTTTAATTTTTAAAATTGGGTTGTTTGAGTTGTTGGTATTAATTTTCTTAAGTTCTTTATATATTTTAAATATCAGCCCTCTGTCAGATGTAGGGTTGAGGAAGGTATTTTCCCATTCTGTAGGCTGCTGTTTTGTCCTGTTGATGGTGTCATTTGCATTACAAAAACTTTTCAGTCTCATGAGGCCCCATTTACTAATTATGGTCTTAGTGTCTGAGCTGTCAGTGTTAATGTTCTATCTAGTTGTATCAATGCATTCAAGGCTATTCCCTACTTTCTCTCCTATTAGATTTAGTGTATCTGGTTTTATGATGAGGTCTTTGATCCACTTGGTCTTGAATTTTGTGTAGACTGATAAATATGGATCTGTCAGAAGGCATCGAGGAAACGCTATGGCCAGCAAGTGAATTTTCTGGAGATGGCCTGCCATTTTGTATGGCTGAATGGGTGTATTCTGTGATGCACGTCCTCAGAGACTTCATCCCAGTATTGCTTCTTGCTGCTGCTCTGCCTTTCTAGCCACTATTCCATAGTCTAATGATTTCTGGGCATCAGCTCACTCTATTGGGCAGATCTCTTGAAGAATCAACGTGAAGATGTACTTTCACACAGTAATGCTAGGTAGATGAATTGATGATTTCATAAAATTCCTGATAACGATTTTATAGAATTCCTTAATACAAGTCATCTCAGGCCATTTTCACGTTGTTAATTCTACTGATCCACGAGCATGGGGGATCTTTCAATCTTCTGAGATCTTCTTCAGTTTCTTTCTTCAGAGACTTGAAGTTCTTGTCATACAGATCTTTCACTTGCTTAGTTATACCAAAATATTACATATATTTTTGTGGCTATTGTGAAGGATGTTGTTTCCCTAATTTTTTCTCAGACTGTTTATCATTTTTATAAAGGGGGACCACTGATTTTTTTTGACTTAAGCTTGTATCTGGCCACTTGTATCAGCTGTAGGAATTCTCTGGTAGAATTTTTGGGGTTTGCTTATGTATACCATCATATTATATGCAAATAACAATACTTTGGCTTCTTCCTTTCCAATTTGTATAACCTTGATCTCTTTTAGTTGTCTTATTGCTCTAGTTAGAACTTAAGTACTATTTGGAATAAATATAAGGAGAGTGGGCAGGCAGCCTTATCTTGTCCCTGATTTGGGTGGAATTGCTTTAAGTTTCTCTCCATTTAATTTGATGCTGGATATTGGCTTGTTGTATATTGCCTTTATTGTGTCTAGTTATGTGCCTTGTATCCCTGAGCCCTCCAAAACTTTTTAGTATCAAGGGGTGCTGGGTTTTGTCAACGACTTTTGCATTGTCTAATGAGATGATCATATGGCTTTTTTCTTTCAGTTTGTTTATATGGTGAATTACATTGATGAGTTTTATTTTTTTATTTTATCAAAACGTTTAATTATCATTCAGAAAAAATGAGTGGATAACTTTCTCTGAAAAAAATATTGATTCTGTGGGCTGTAGTTATTACAAGGTACAAGACTGCCTGTAAGTTAAATTACCTTATTTTCTCATCAGATAATGACAGAAAGTCCCATTTCCAGTCTGATTATAAAGGTTCATGTGGCCCAAAGTGGCTGAGAATAAATACAAAACAAGGAAGGCAAAAAGCACTAAAGCCAGGGCATGCAATGGGCTCCAGAAGAAAAACCTCAGAAATACCCCAATGTCAACAGGCAAGGAACATTTGGATGGAAGCCGCAGCTCTTCAGTCGTCTTTGTCTTTTGCTCCATGCTTGAGAATGTGTGTGAACTCGATGTAATTGAAATTCCCCTTTTTGCCAATGGAGGCCTCCCTGTAAAGCTCATCCACTTCCTCATCTATGTAGCGGTCGCCCATGGTGACCGCTCTCTCAGGTCATCCCCTTGGGTGGTGCAGATCGCTTCCTCCTCGAAGCAAGTGAAGGCATTTCTGATGACGTCCTCAGTGTCTGTTCCGTTCAGCTTCTATCATAACACTGTGAGGAACATGGTGAAATTGATGGGGCCTAGGGCCTTGTTCATCATGGTGTCCAGGAATTCATCAGTTGGATTTTTTTCCCCCATGGAAGCCAGCATGTCGTGGAGGTCCTCCTTGTCAATGAAGCCATCCTGGTTCTGGTCGATCATGTTGACTCTTGGATCTGGGACTGGTCAAACATGGCGAACACATTGGACATTGCACGCTGAGGATGCTTCTTGGTAGTCTTGGTCTTTGCGCTTTTGCTCAACATGGTGGTGCTTAAATCCTTGCTCAGCCACGAGAACCTAGAGTGAGTGTCTTTGCAAATGATGGGTTTTCACATATTGAATCTGCATTTCTGGGATGAAGCCTGCTAGATCATGGTGGATGATGTTTTTGAATGTGTTCTTGGATTTGGTTTTCAAAAATATTATTGAGTATCTTTGCATTAATGTTCGTAAGAGAAATTGGTCTAAAGTTCTCTTTCTTTGTTGAGTCTTTGTGTGGTTTAGGTGTTAGGGTGGCTGTGGCTTCATACAATGAGTTTGGCAGTGTTCCTTCTGTTTCTATTCTGTGGAATAGTTTGAAAATTATTGGCATTAGCTTTTCTTTGACCATCTGGTGGAATTCTGCACTAAAACCATCTGGACCTATCTTTTTGTTTGTTTTGTTTTGTTTGTTTGTTTGGGGGGCTTTTAATGACTGCTTTCACTTACTTACAGGCTATAGGACTATTTAGATAGTTTGCCCGATCTTGGTTTAACTCTGGTAAGGGTTATCAAGAAAACCATCCATTTCATTCAGGTTTTTCACCTTTTGGATTACAAGCTTTTTAAGTAAGACTTAATAATCTTTGGATTTCCCCTTTTAATTTCTGATTTTGTTAACTTAGAGACTGTCTCTCTCTCTTTTAGTTGGTTTGGTTAAGAGTTTGTCTATCTTGTTGATTTTCTCAAAGAATTAGCTCATTTTTTGATCTTTGAATTGTTCTCTTTGTTTCTAATTTATTGATTTCAGCACTGACTTTGGTTACTTCCTGCCTTCTGTTTCTCTTGAGTGTGTTTGCTCCTTTTTGTTGCAGAGCTCTCAGGCATGCTGTTAAGTTGCTCCTATGAGATCTCTCCAATTTCTTTGTTTTTTTATTTTTAAGAGGGCGCTTCCCCACTTCCCCACCTATTCCCTCCCATCTCCCCACCCTAGTATTCCCCTAAATTGGGGCATTGAGACTTCACAGGACCAAGGGATTCTCCTTCCATTGATACCTGACCAGATTATCCTCTACTACATATGTGGCTGGAGGCATGGGTCCCTCCATGTCTACCCTTTGGTTGGTGGTTTAATCCCTGAGAGCTCTGGTTGGGGGGTGGGTCTGGTTCGTTGATATTGTTGTTCTTACAAACCCCTTCAGCTCCTTCAGTCTTTTTTCTAACTCCTTCACTGGGGACCCTGTTCCAATCCAATGATTGGCTGCAAGCATCTACCTCTGTATTTGTCAGGCTCTGGCAGAACCTCTCATGAGACTCTCAGGAGAGCTACATCAGGCTCCTGTCAGCATGCACTTTTTGGCATCCGCAATAGTGTCTGGGTTTGGTGACTATATAGGGGATGAATCCCCAGGTGGGGCAGTGGGGAAGAGCCTTAAACTCATGGGCACAGGGGAAAGTTTCCTGAACAGAACACCAATGGCTTATGCTCTAAGATCAACAATAGGCAAATGGGACCTCACAAAATTGCAAAGCTTCTGTAATGCAAAGGACACTGTTAATAGGGCAAAATGGTAACCAACAGATTGGGAAAAGACCTTTACCAATCCTATATCCGATAGAAGGCTATTATCCAATGTATACAAAGAACTCAAGAAGTTAGACTCCAGGGAGCCAAATAACCCTATTAAAAATGGGGTACAGCGCTCAACAAAGAATTCTCAGCTGAAGAATATCGAATGGGGAGAAACACCTAGAGAAATGTTCAACATCTTTAGTCATCATGGAAATGCAAATCAAAACAACCCTGAGATTTCACCTCACACCAGTGAGAATGGCTAAGATCAAAAACTCAGGTGACAGCAGATGCTGGTGAGGATGTGGAGAAAGAGGAACACTTCTCTATTGTTGATTGGATTGCAAGCTGGTACAATCACTATGGAAATCAGTCTGGTAGTTCCTCAGATGTTAGGAATGAGAACTACCTGAGGACCCAGCTATACCACTCCTGGGCATACATCCAAAAGATGCTCCAACATATAACAAGGACACATGCTCCACTATGTTTATAGCAGACTTATTTATAATAGCCAGAAGCTGGAAAGAACCCAGATGCCCTTCAACTGAGGAAAGGATATAGACAATGTGGTACATTTACACAATGGAATATTACTTAACTATTAAAAACAATGACTACATGAAATTCTTAGACAAATGGATGGAACTAGAAAATATCATCCTGAGTGAGGTAACCCAGTCACAAAAGAACACACATGATATACACTCACTGATAAGTGGATATTAGCCCAGAAGTTTGGAACACCCAAGATACAATTTACACACCACATGACGCTCAAGCAGAAGGAAGACCAAAGTTCAGATGCTTCAGTCCTTCTTAGAAAGGGGAACAAAATACTCAAGGGAGGAAATGCAGAGACAAAGTGTGGAGCAGAGACTGAAGGAAAGGTCTCCAATTTCTTTATAAAGGTGCTTAGTGCTATGAACTTTGCTCTTAACACTGCTTTCATCGTGTCTCTTAAGTTTGGGTATGTTGTGCCTCATTTTCATTGAATTCTAGAAAGTCTTTAATTCTTTTTTAGTTTTACCCCTGACACAGTGGTCACTCAGTAGAGTTGTTCAGTTTCCATGAGTTTATTGGACTTCCGTTGTTTCTGTTCTTGTTGAAGCCCAGCTTTAATCAATGGTGAGCTTATAAGACACAAAAGATTATTTCAATCTTCTTGTATCTGTTGAGGCTTGCTTTGTGAATGAGTATATGTTCAATTTTGGAGAAGGTTCTGCGAAGTTCTGAGAGGAAGGTATATTCTTTTGTGTTTGAGTGAAATGTTTCATAGATAACTATTGGGTACATTTGATTCATAATATCTGTTAATTTCATTATTTTTCTGTTTAGTTTCTGTCTCACTGACCTGTCCATTCATGAGAGTGGGATGTTGAAGTCTCCCCCTCTTAATGTGTAGAGGTTTGATGTGTAGTGGTTTAAGCTTTAGTAATGTTTCCTTTATGAATGTAGGTTCCTTTGCATTTTGGGCATAGATGTTCAGAATTGAGACATGATTCTGGTGTTTTTTTTGTTTGATGAGTATGTAGCGTCTTTCCCTGTCTCTTTTGATTAATTTTGGTTGAATCTCTATTTTACTATGTATTAGAATAACCATTCCAGCTTTCTTCTCTTGGGTATGTTTGCTTGGAAAACCTTTTTCTGGACCTTTACTCTGAAATAATGTATTTCTTGTATGCAACAGAGTTATGGATCCTGATTTCACATCCACTCTATAAGCCTGTGTCTATTTATTGGGGAATTAAGGACACTGATGTTGAGAGATATTAATGACTTAAGATTTTTAATTTTTGTTACTTTGATGTTGATGATGGTGGTGGTAGTGTGTGTGTGTGCATGTGTGTATGTGTTTACTTTCTTTTGCTAGTGTGGGGATATTTATTTCTTGTGATTTTTGGGGCGTGTATTTTACATTTTTGGGTTGGAGTTTTCTTACTATTATCTTCTGTAGTTCTGGATTTGTGGGAAGAAATTGTTTCAATTTAGTTTTGTCGTGAAATATCGTGTTTTCTCTGTTTATGGTGATTGAAAGTTTTGCTGGGTATAATAGTCTGGGCTGACATTTCTGGTCTCTTAAAGTCTATAAGACATCTGCCCAGGCCCTTCTGGCTTTTAGAATCTCTGTTGAGAAGTAGGTGTAATTCTGATAGGTCTGCCTTTATATATTAGTTGGGCTTTTTCCTTTGTAGCTTTTAATATTCTTTGTTTTGTTCATTTAGTGTTTTGATTATTATGTAGTGGAGGATTTTCTTTTCTGGTCCAAGGAATTTGGTCTTCTGTAAGCTTCTTATATGCTTATAGGCATCTCCTATTTTAGGTTGGGGAAATTTTTTTCTATGATTTTGTTGAAGATATTTTCTGGGCCTTGGTAGTCTTCTTCTATTCCCACTATTTTTAGATTTGGTCTTCTCATAGTGTTCCTGATTTCTTGGATGATTTTTGTCAGGAACTTTTTAGCGCTTTCTTGGAGTGATATATCAATTTCTTTAATATATGTTCTATGCCTGAGAAAATTCTCTTTCATCTCTTATATTCTGTCGGCGAGGCTTGTGTCTGTGGTTCCTGTTTCCTACTTTTCAGTCTCCAGGATTCCCTCAGTTTGTGTTTTCTTTGTTTCTTCTATTTTCATTTTCATGTCTTACACAATTTTACTCATTTCCTTTATGTGCTTGACTTACTTTTCTATTCTTTAACAGTTTATTAATTTCCTCTATCATCCTTATAAGATTTGATTTAAGGTCATCTTCTTGTGTGTTGACTGTTTGAGAATATCCGGGGCCTGATGTAGTAGAAAAGCTGGGCTCTAGTAGGCTCATATTACCCTAGCTCCTGTTGGTTATAATCTCATGCTGGCTTTAGCCATCTGTTTGTTTCTGGTTTTGGCGGGATGGTCCTGATGCTGGCAGGACTCCTCGGGGAGGCAGACCAAGCCCTGGGGCTGATGATGGAGCTCATAGTTCATTTCTGCTGGCTGTCCAGGTTTTTTTTTTTTTTTAGATACCATGAATCTTAACTTTTACCAGACTGTTTGGTGATGAATGGATGGTGTGCAGTTAGGGTTTATAATAAAGACATCTCGAAATAACAAATAAATACGTGAATATTGGTTTATCCTCTAGAGGACTGCAGCAGAGGATGCATACTAAAGAGTAGATGTGTTGTCCTTAAACTGTAGTGTATTACTAATCTCCCCCCTCCTTTTAAAAAACAGGTAGGGTGGCACTCAAAAATATTATGTGTGACTGTTTCTAACAAGCACTACTTTTTTTTTTCATTTTTTCCTCCATTTTTATTAAATTTGGTATTTCTTATTTACATTTCAATTGTTATTCCCTTTCCCGGTTTCCAGGCCAACATCCCCTAACCCCTCCCCCTCACCTTCTATTTTGGTGCTCCCCTCCCCATCCTCCTCTCATTACCAGCCTCCTCTAAACAATTCTGTTCACTGGGGGTCCAGCCTTGGCAGGACCAAGGGCTTCCCCTTCCACTAGTGCTCTTACTAGGCTATTCATTGCTACCTATGCAGTTGGAGCCCAGAGTCAGCCCCTGTATAGTCTTTGGGTAGTGGCTTAGTCCCTGGAAGCTCTGGTTGGTTGGCATTGTTGTTCATATGGGGTCTCACGTCCCTTCAAGCACTTTCAGTCCTTTCTCTGATTCCTTCAACTGGGGTCCCGTTCCTCAGTTCAGTGGTGTGCTGCTGGTATTCGCCTATGTATTCGCCATATTCTGGCTGTGTCTCTCAGGAGAGATCTACATCCGGTTCCTGTCAGCCTGCACTTCTTTGCTTCATCCATCTTATCTAGTTTGGTGGCTGTATATGTATGGGCCACATATGGGGCAGGCTCTGAATGGGTGTTCCTTCTGCCTCTGTTCTAAACTTTGCCTCCCTATTCCCTCCCAAAGGTATTCTTGTTCCACTTTTAAAGAAGGAGTGAAGCATTCACATTTTGGTAATCCTTCTTGAGTTTCATGTGTCCTGTGCATCTAGGGTAATTTGAGCATTTGGGCTGATATCCACTTATCAATGAGTGCATACCATGTGTGTTTTTCTGTGATTGGGTTACCTCACTCAGGATGATATTTTCTAGTTTCATCCATTTGCCTATGAATTTAATAAAGTCATTGTTTTGATAGCTGAGTAATATTCCATTGTGTAGATGTACCACATTTTCTGTATCCATTCCTCTGTTGAAGGGCATCTGGGTTCTTTCCAGCTTCTGGCTATTATAAATAAGGCTGCAATGAACATAGTGGAGCATGTGTCTTTGTACAAGCACAACTTTTAAAACAACTTCAGAATGCTGAACTCATTCTTCCTTTTTGGATGTTTACCCATATTCACCCTCTATCAAAAGCCAGCACCTCAAGTACTAAATTATGGCATCTATAGGCAAATTGTTTTTTGCTTATATGGTTCATATTAACTATAATTTCAGGTAAAACATTTCATTAGTCTTTAATTAAAAGCTCATGGTCTGGCATTTATTTTACCAGCATCATTTGCATAGATTTTCAGTGACCCAGGATGCTCTGCTCTCTTTTCTTTAAGAAATGATTGACTTACACTTCTTTTGTGGCCCTCTGTTCCCCAATACTCTTGCCTGTGTTTGTGTAGAACCCAAAGTCCAATACCACACTGTTCAGATGGACATACTATAAACCACTGGGCAAATGTGAAGTCAAAATGCAGACTTCAGGTTCTTCTGTATGAAATAAAAAGTAAATATTTTATTAATAATAAAAAAGAAAGACAAAAACCCTGTGGAAAGAAATGATTAGGATTTTAGGCTTTGTCAACAGTATTATGAATAGATCAGAAACTTAAAAAATTAAGTCATTCCTCTGGATACAGAAAATGTGATACATTTACAGAATGGAGTACTTACTACATAGTTATATTAAAAACAATGACTTTATGAAATTCATAGGCAAGTGGATAGAACTAGAAAATATCCTGCATGATATTTTCACAGAAAACCACACATGGTATGCATTCACTGATGAGTGAATATTAGCCCAAAAGCTCAGATTACCCAAGATACAAACCACAGACCATGTGAAGCTCAAGAAGAAAGATGATCAAAGTGTGGATGCCTCAGTCATTTTTAGAAGTGGGAAAAATATTCATAGGGGGAAATATGGAGGCAAAGTTTGGAGCAGAGACTAAAGGAATGGCCATTCAGATCCTGTCCCACCTGGGGATCCAACCCATATACATACAACCACCAAACCCAGACAATATTGTTGATGCCAAGAAGTGCATGCTGACAGGAGCCTGATATAGCTGTCTCCTGAGAGACTCTGCCAGACCATGACAAATACAGAGGTGGATGCTTGTGGTCATCTACTGAACTGAGGGGTCCCTATTGGAGAAGTTGGAGAAAGGATTGAAGGAGCCAAAGGGGTTTGCAACCCCATAGGAACAACAATACCAACCAACCAGAGCTCCCAGTGACTGAACCACCATCCAAAGAGTACACATGGACAGATTCATGGCTTTAGCTGCATATGTAGCAGAGGATGGCTTTGTTGGGCACCAGTGGGAGGAGAAGCCTTTGGTACTGCCAAGGCTGGACCCCCCAGTGTAGGAGAATGTCAGGGTGAGGAGGCAGAAAGGGGTAGGTGGATGGGTGGAGGAACACCCTCATAGAAGAAGGGGGGATGGGATAGGGGGTTTATGGTTGGAAAACCAGGAAAGAGACAATGTTTGAAATGTAAATAAAAACATCCAATAAAGAGTCATGTTGTTATCTGGAAAAATCTGGTATAATTCCTTTATAATTTCCATGAGGACTTTCTTGACAAGTGTTTAAAAATTTAGAAAACAAAAATAAACAAACAGCAGCAGCAGCAGCAACAACAACAAATCAACAGCAGGCATGGTATCTCATGCCTGCAATGCTAACATTTGTGAAGTAAGGGTATGGCATTGACATGAATTTAAGGCCACCCAGGCTCCAAAGTGACTTCCAGGCTATTCAGGACTGCAAAGTTAGACTGTGTGTAGAGCAAATGAGCAAGCTTTAAAAATGTAAGCCAAACCAGTTAAAAATAGGAAACTAGCAATACTGCTCCACAAAATAAAAGGAAATTTAATGGCGCAAAGGACAAGAAAATTATAGTTAAATACTTGGGAAAGACATTTAAATTGTATCCTAAAAGCTTAATATCTTTGCTATAAAAAGAGCTTCTACAAACACAGAAGGAAAATATTAGAAATTTCATAGAAAAATACTCAGGTTAAAGAACTTCTATTTCCTCTAATAAAATAAAGAAGTCCAAACTTACAAATAAGAGAAATTCAAATTCAAATCACACACATACACACACATGCACGCACGCACACACAATTATAATTTTCTCAGCAGGTTGGCACAATACATTCGATTGTTGGGTCAGAACGCACGAATTTGTTGTTGTCTCCTGGAGGGTAAACAGGGTCATTTAGCAAAGTTGTAGTTGCATTTCCCTTAAACCTATCATGTTATAGTTGCATTCTGTTTGACCTGTTAACCCCACTTATAGAAGTTCATCATAAGTATATAGATTATGCAAAATATAATAATATATGCTCAAAGATTTTTCACTGTAGAACTATTTTTTTTACAGGAAAATAAGATACAAAATTTGACATATGTCCACAAGAAAGAACATTGATGGAGCACATCTTCAATTTCAGCATTTGGAAGGCAGAAGCAGGTAGATTTCTGTGAGTTTGAGGATAGTGAGTTCCAAAAGAGCTAGAGATACACTTTGAAACCCTGTCTAGAAAAACCAAACCAAATCAAACCAACCCAACTCAACCCAACCCAACCCAACCCAACCCCAAATCAAACCAACCCAACCCAACCCAACCCAACTCAACCCAACCCAACCCAACCCAACTCAACCCAACCCAATCCCAAAGCAAAGCAAAGCAAACCAAACCAAACCAGTTCAACAAATTATCATACATCTGCACAATAACGTCTTGTCTTCCTGAAGAAGGTATTGATGTGTACATCCATTTACTGTTTTGAAATGCTCTCTAAATGCTATGTTGAGTAGAATAATCAAGGAGAAAACTGTGTACGTGATACTCTTTTTTTGTTGCTTTGAAGATAAAGGGAGGGGCATCCAAGTCTAAGAGGACAAGGCTTATTTACATGGCACGGCTTCTCAATAGCTGTGACTGGACCATTTTATTTTATTTTGCCATAGCAGAGTGCATGGGAGGATGGATGACAACATCTAAGACCTCCCTGTATAGCTAGCATCTGTTGTGCGAACCAGCCATTGTCAAATGTCCCCTAGGGGATAGATTTGTCTGCTTTTCAAAATTACTGTAGTTAGTGGAGGGAGGATATAAAAACTAAATTTTTACACACTATCATTATTATTGTAGAATTGCATTATCACTGTAGAATGATCTGGAACTTTGTAAATGTTTTACATATTGTATAATAAATTATTCCCCCAAAAAGCTTCTAAAAATTACGATAAAAACTGAGTGAGCTAACTGCATACAGGATTCCAAATGGCTTTAAAAGTAAGTTGACAGTATATCTTTAGTGAGTATACTCTAAGTTAGAAAGTTACAAAGGCATCTTCTTTCTCATATCAGTATTTTAAAACAATATTGCCATTACTTTAGAAAATAAAAACCAATCAATCAGTAATTAAACTGTTGCTATTAGGAATCCATATTTTGCATAAAAATAAAACAAAAATCAAGTGAAAACTCACTGTAAATTGGACTGGAAATGTTAATATGAATTCATGCTGTTTTTTTTCTTTAGCTTCATTGTGTGTGTGTGTGTATGTGTGTGTGTGTGTGTGTGTGTGTGTGTGTGTAAGGGTGTGTACGTGTGAGTGCTTTGCGAGAGTTACAGGTGTCTGTGAGCTGTGTGGCATGGGCTGCTGGAGAACCTGATTTGGGTCTTCTATGAGAGCAGGAAGTGCTCATAGCCATTGAACCATAGTTCCAGCCTGACACAAGTGTTTCCTCGCTCTTTCTGTGAGAAAATGACACATAAAACCCGAACTGTGGTCTCTAAAACATTTTCTTCCCATGGGGCTGGTAAAGCTTCTGGTAGGAATGAAGATTTCAATATCTGAGTCTGAAAATGCACAGAAGGAACTGGAGAGATCTCATGCCAGGATATAAAGAAGTTACCAGGGGCCAGCCTGGAGAATGACAGAAAAGCCAACACAAAGACCAATAACCACACCGGGTTAAAACACACCAAACATGGATTTATATGAAGACTTAGCCAAACTCTCATTCATTTCTTCTGGGGAATGCGACAGAACCAACTGTGGTTTGAATACCTGGTAAGTATGGAGAAATACCAAATCATTTAATCTGTCTTTTCTAGAAGACTTGGCAAAGCCACGTAGGAAATTAGGAGACACAGTTTTAATTGACTTATGCCAACTTGTCTAGTATACAGACAAGAAAGGATAAAGTATCACTAATATTAGAAATATTTTTTAAAAATCTATTTTGCCGGGCAGTGGTGGTACATGCCTGTAATCCAAGCACTCAGGAGGCAGAGGCAGGCAGATTTCTGAGTTCAAGGCCAGGCTGGTCTGTTACAGTCATTGAGTTTCAGGACAGCCAGGGCTAACCAGAGGAACCCTGTGTGAAAACAAACAAACAATCAATACCCCCTCCCCCTGTTTTAATTTTGTGTAGGTGTATGTATATCTGCATGTGTGCCTGTGCATGTGAGTGCAGGTACACGTGGAAGCCACAGGACGTCCTGGAGCTGGAGTTACTGACAGTTGTGACCTGGAGATATGTATGGGTGCTTTGGAACTGAACTCTGATCTTCTGAGTGAGCAGCGTGTACACCTCATCACTGAGCAATCTCGCCAGTCCTCGCTTTTAATAAATACCAAATGAATAGACTTAGCTGCTAAAAACATTTTGTGAAAAGATCAGGCCAACCCAAATTCACAGTAGGTGTTTTATATTCCTGGCGGAAGTACACAAAACTAACAGGGACATATTCTCCAAAAACAGTGACTGGAAGCTGGCCATAGCTCTGTGTCGTTTACCTCTTTACAGGAGAAAGAACATGGAATCCAGAAAGTAAGGGAAACTGCATACGAATAAAACTTTTCTGAAGGGGTTTGCAACCCAGAGGATGAACAACAGTATCAACCAACCAGAACCTCCAGAGCTCCCAGGGACTAAACCACCAACCAAAGAATACACGTGGTTGGGGGTGGTGGTGGGGGATGACGGGGAATCTATGGTTCCAGCTGCACATGTAGCAGAGGATGGCCTTGTTGGACATCAATGGAAGGAGAGGCCCTTAGTCCTGTGAAGGCTTGATATCCCAGTGTAGGGAGATGCCAGGGCAGGGAGGCAGGAGGGAGTGGGTGAGTGGGTGTGGGAGCACCCTCATAGAAGCAGGGGAATGGGGATAGGAGAGGGGGTTTCCGGGGGAAACCAGGACACGAGATAACATTTGAAATGTAAATAAGTAAAATACCCAATTAAAAAAAAAGGAAAAACAAAACAAAACACCCCCCCCCCCCAAAAAAAAACAGTTTTCCAGCTGGGCAGTGGTAGCACACACCTTTGATACCAGCACTTGGAGGCAGAGGCAGACGGATCTCTGAGTTGGAGCCTGGTCTGGCCTACTAGAGTGAGTGCCATGACAGCTAGGGCTACACAGAGAAACTCTGTTGTGTTGTCTCAAACACAACAACAATGACAACCATCACCACAACAACAACACCCAAATATCAACAGCAACAGCCAAGTTTTCAGGGAAAAAGAGGAGGTGGCATGTAAACGTTAAAAGAGAACCCCCAAGCACAAAGCCCTGGGTTCAGTCCCTAGCTCCGAAAAAAAGAAAAAAAAAAGAAAAAAAAAAAAAGAAAAAAGAGAACCCCCAAGCCTGCCTAAGTGTCGGACCAGTTTGACTCCATGTGGAGACAAATTAATTCTATAGAGTACAAAAGCCAAAAATAGTTGGATTGAGTAATGACTAAATGTTTGATAATATTAATTTTTGTTATATTTTAGAGACTTTTTCCTAATGAGAATGCTGTTCTTTCACAGATAACTTGTGGAAGTACGTACGAGTGAACCAGAATGACCTGGTACCACCCCTATTGAAAGAAGCCGTCTTTGCTGCCTTGCAGAATTGTCTGGGGTTTGAGCAGTGCAAGTAAGCGTCAACATATTCACCAGGATTCTACTTCTTGGAGAAGATGAAAATAAAACTGCTTAAAGAATCATTCTACTCTTTCGAATCTTGACTCCAAGATGACCAAAAAAAGAAGAAACAGCAGCCATGGCAGAAAAGGGCGGCGGCCGTGTGCAGCCAATTCGCTGCACAAACTGTGCCCGGTGCATGCCCAAGGATAAGGTCATTAAGAAGTTCATCATTCGGAATATTCTAGAAGCCGCTGCTGTCAGGGACATATCCGAAGCAAGCATCTTCGATGCTTATGTGCTTCCCAAGCTCTATGTCAAGTGGCATTACTGCTTGAGCTGTGCCATTCATAGCAAGGTCATCAGGAATCGATCTTGTGAAGCCCAGAAGGACTGAACACCCCCACCACGATTCAGACCTGCTGGCGCAGCACCATGACCTCCACCGGCCCATGTAAAGAGGTGGTTTCATAAGGGTGGAAGGAAAAATGCCTTGGAAAAATAAAACGGACGTTATACTTAAAAAAAATTGCTTTAAATTCCTTTATCATCCAATAGCATTCACCACTCACCTCTGGCAGTGAAACCCATAGTCCATGTTTTTTACTTTCCTCAAACAGGATACAAATCTCTCCTACGTATTTTTAGGGTTTTCCACAATTTCAGCCCATTCTGTGATTAAGCTTCTCTAGACCTGTTTGAAGGCCTTATATAACATCTGGGATGTTTGTATATAAAAATCGCAGACCACTCTATTATATTGTCTCTTTTCTCAGCACATTTAAAACGTGCAGTTGACAGCACTTGACTATAAGAGCCAGTATTTCTTGTGCTATTGTTTGTTTCTGTCATTTACCACCTTAATTTATCATGTTTACACTACAAAGTACTTTAAAGGGCCAGGCTAACACTGTTAATTTAACTCGAGCAACCTTGAAGCCCTGGTAGTGAAGGTAGTTAAACATCTTTAATTTTATGTAAGAAGCTATCATCAAGAAAGGGACGATATGACACCATCCTCCCCCAAGGAAACAGAGAAACAGACACGGATGATAAATTTGGTTAAAGCATGATAGTTTCTTTAAAAGAATTTGGCTTTTAGTAGCTGCTCAGATAGCGGAAATCCTGGCGCTGCTGTTCTACCTTCATTCTGAATTGTCGCACTTCTTAAGGTACCTGTTCTCGGAAAGCGACTCTGGAATGACATCATTCTCTCCCTTTATTCTCTACCTTCTCAGTGCTCTCTAGAAGCCACAATGGGATTTGTGAGTTGGTACAGCCCTATCCTTGCACGGGTCTGTGCATCCGCTGTTGAGATTTTATTTGTGGAATCATGAACTTTGATAGAGGCAGGAGGAACACCACCTGTGGCCCGAGCCTTCTCTATTCCCTACGAGGGTTTCAAGGTTACTCAAGTTAAAATCCACCATGGGCTGTCATTTCTCATGTTAATTCAGCAGCGGAGAGCCAATATCCACCATGTGTTGTTCAGTTGCCTGGCTCACTTCAGAGCTATTTTTTCTTTGAGCGTTGAAAACTCTCTTCCCATCATCATCATCTTGATCTCTAACAGAAATCCTTTAAGTCACTGTCCCAAATGGAATTGAATTTAAAAAGTCAGTGCTGTTTGCTCTACGTACTGCTAGAAGGAGGTAGTGTATTTTCATAGAATAGACACTAAAATCGGGGCATTTGACTCTAGAACTATCCATCGTCTGATTTAAGAGCTTGTCGTTGACAGTCAGAGAAATACTTCTGCAGGTAAAGGCACTTAACATGTGTGGGCTAGTTGACCCTTATCAAGGTAGAGGGACAGAACCAGCTCTAAAAAGTTGTCCTCTATACATGTCACTTCTTTACCTGGATACATGAATGCTCACTCCCATTACACACACACACACACACACACACACACACACTAAGAATAGCAATTATTTAAGAAAGAACTTGTCATTAAACTTCTCCAGTGCTAACTTGAAAATATCATCCTGAGTGAGGTAACCCAATCACAAAAGAACACACATGGTATGCACTCACTGATAAGTGGATATTAGCCCAGAAGCTGGGAATACCCAAGTTACAATTCACTAGCCACATGAAACTCAACCAGAAGGAAGACCAAAGTGTGGATGCTTCAGACTTTCTTAGAAGGGGGAACAAAAGTACTCACAGGAGGAAATACGGAGACAAAGTGTGGAGCAGAGACTGAAAGGCCATCCAGAGACTGCCCCACCTGGGGATGCATCCCATATACAGTCACCAAACCCAGACAATATTGTGGATGCCAAGAAATGCATGCTGTCAGGAGCCTGATATAGCTGTCTTCTGAGAGGCTCTGTCAGAGACTGACAAATACAGAGGCGGATGCTCGAAGCCAACCATTGGACTGATCACAGGGTCCCCAATGGAGGAGTTAGAGAAAGGACTGAAGGAGCTGAAGGGGTTTGCAACCCCGTAGGAAGAACAATATCAACCAACCAAACCCACCAGAGCTCCCAGGACTAAACCACCAACCAAAGAGTATACATGGGGGCGGGGACCCATGGCTCCATCCACATATGTAGCAGAGGATGGACTTGTTGGGCATCAATGGGAGAAGAGGCCCTTGGTCCTGTCAAGGTTCGATGTCCCAGTATAGGGGAATGTGAGGGAGGGGAGGTAGGAGGGAGTAGGTGCTTCCTCGTAGAAGAAGAGGGGTGGGATAGGCAGTTTCCTGAGGGGAAACTGGGAATTGGGATAACATTTAAACTGTAAATAAAAATGCAATTAAAAAAAGAATAATAAATAAAAAAGGTCTCCAGTGCTATGGAAGCATGCATGCTTGGCGAATATTTCATGAGTTTTGAAGCTGTGTTAGTAGCATTGTATGCAGCTACTGATAACTGCAATGCACATATCAGCTCTTGAATTAGTGGTTATTTCCCTTGTTCTTACCTGTTTAGGATCAGTCACCACTGCTGTTAAAGTGTTTAGCTATTCTTCCCACCAATACTGTGGAAGACGGAGTACTGAGAAAATCTTTTACAAACCTTGTTTTTAATTTTGTTGTGTAATTTCCTGATTGACTTCTCATTTGTATTTTTAGGATGATGGCACTAAGCTCACAAATTGTCATAGCGATTAAAGAGAGGAGGTGATCAAGCAGTCTAGACTTCTTGTGTTAGAGTATTTCCTGATTATATGTGTCTGACTATATCATAAATACCCTCTTATAATTTTCACTATTTCTTTTACCATATTTTTCACACATGAATATTCTTTTGTGTTCTTTATCTTTTGGCAGAGTCTTTCTTGTCTGTCGCTGCTAGGATTGGGCCAGTAATACCCCTGCCTCAAACTTTTCAGTGCTAGGATTGCAGGTGGGTGGTACCACATCTGGCTTGCATTCTTTATAGGTGATCCTACTCGGTGTCAGTTTTCCCAAGTCAGAAATTTTGGACACATGGCTTTATTTTACATAGTAGTGAATCCAGCTGGATTAACTGCTGTAAAATCAGAAAGTATACATCTCTCCAGTTTGATTCCCTCCCCACTTTAGTTTAGGCTTTTGCCTTTTCATACCTGAGTTATTCCAGTAGCCTCCAGGTCTTCGTTTGCTTTACAGGATTCTCTGTCTTCCTTTCAGATGCTTCTCCTCATTAGTGCTGGTAACGACTTCTTGGGATGCAGGTCTAGTCATCGAACTCCTGAGAGATGTTGAGTGGGAATGGTATTAGCAAGCCAATGACCTGACTTCTGGTGTGCAAAAGTTCACTCTATGTTCCCTCATTATGAATAAGAACAATTTAAGGAAGCATCCAGGGAGGCTTGTTTTTGTAAACCATTTTCTCCTTTTTTAGAAGCCAGAGAGTCTGCTACATTTTGCTAAGTGCCTTTTGGATACCTGTAGAGATAATTGCACAGTTCCCTCCCCATCCATTGAGTATTAATGACTTTGTAATGTTGAACAACTTTTGCATCCCTATCATTAAACTCCCCTGGCCTTCATGTTTTTCTCTCTTTGTATGTCCTGCTAGATGCTCTTTGTTCATATGTATTTACAGTGTTCACACTGGTAATCACAAGTAAGACTAATTTGTTATATTTTGTTTCTTCTCACGTAAACTTTCTGAATTTAGGTTTTGATAATTTTCCCGCATGTCGAAATTGAATTAGTCTATTCTCCCTTTTATACATGTCTTGAAAAAATTTAAGTGACATGGAATTGCCTGGTTAAAAGAGTTTAGTTGAAACCTATCCCTCAGGCACCCCAAAATTTCAGTTTTGTGTTCTTTCTGGAGTGGTTATCTTACCACTGTATTCTACTGGGGTGAATATTAGTCTTTCTAGAATCTTCATTTCTCCTGGCAGTTGTGCTCTATTACAGTAGAATCACTAGAATAAATTTCATCTCACAAGTTTTAAAATTTATTGTTTATATTTGTGCAAAGTAGTCTTAACATTTTAAATCAAGGTTGGGAGGTGGCTCAAAGCACTTGCTATGCCAATGTGAAGAACCGAACAATTCTCTCTTAAACAAAGCTGGCACGGGAGTTGGTGTCTGGAACCCCAATGCTCTTGTGATGACATGGGAGACAGGGATAGAAGAATCCACAGGAGACTGTGGGCCAGGTAGTTTGGCATGTACAGTGGTAACAAGGCGAAGAGCAATGACTAACACTCAAGATAATCCTATGACCACACATGCACATTGGCATGTGTACCTCTACTCTCATACAAAAACACAGACACATACAAGTGATAAAATTATTGGTATGGTTTTTTGACCATTTTTCTTGTCTTATTTTGTGTTCATACTATTCTTTATTAAGTTATTATTTTTTTTTGTTCTTTTTTTTCGGAGCTGGGGACCGAACCCAGGGCCTTGCGCTTCCTAAGCAAGCGCTCTACCACTGAGCTAAATCCCCAACCCCTATTAAGTTATTATTTAAAATTATAACAACATTTTTGCCCAAGTGCCAACATTTTGTTTATGTATTAGTTCTGCTGTTTTTCTGGTGTTTACTTCATCAGTTTGAATTGATGATTAAAGACCACCTGTTCAATGATTCTAATGTCATGGGCGTAACTATAACTCTTGCAACATCTGCTGACACTTTTTTTTTTTTTACATTTTTAAAGAGACTGGCCTTCTGCCAAATTTTGAACCAAGCTAATAATGTACATCGAAGTTATTTAAGATTATGCACTCAATCTATTATCTTACTGTGTACTCAGATGGTTAAAGCTTAACGTGCCTTGAAAAAAGTAATGTAAATCAACTGACCGTGTCTTGGATTGCCCATGCAATCTGATTTTACAACCTAACTAATGCAAAGCTTTAATATTAAGCTATAGATCTTCTATCCCACTGACTCAGAAGAATGTACAAATGTTATGGCAATCATTTACTGAAAGTAACCACCTTATTCATAAATAATATTTCATAAATGTTGGAGAAAATGATGTGTGGACATAGGTTGATAACATCTATTTTTGTTTTGTTTTATTTGTTTGCATTTTGAGTGCTATTCTGGGCCATTTGGGGTCAGCAAAGTAACTTCTTACTTTGTAAAACTCTGTTAGAGGTTTCTATAAACAGGTATTCTTCATTTTTTTCCATAACTGCATTTTCTATGCTGTGCAATAAACACAGAGCAAAGCCTGTTGCTTGGGAGAGACACAAGACCTCAGACAGGCATGACATACATATCAGGCACAGCAGGTGAGCAATGGGGACAGACAGATTAGATGGACCAGTGACCATAGACTGTAGACAGCTGAAGACATAGAGAAAGCAGCAGAGACTCTAAATATAGACTCTTGGTCAAACTGTTCCAAGAGGAAACTTCTGTCTTCATTCTTTATTGTGACATTGATACATTTTGGTGCCCCTTGATTAACTCATTAAATAATGCACATAGAAAAAAATAATTCAATAAATCATTACTTAAATAAAAATTTCTTAATTTTAGATATTAATATTTGGATAATATTTTCTATGAACAAAGGCCATTGAATTTTTATATTTTATTAGACTGGGATTTTTTATTTTGTACTTAATCTATTCCTGTAATTTTTACTCAGACATATCAGAGAAAATTTTATGGAGTTGAGATTTTTCTACCGGTAGTATTGGAGATTAAAAAATGTGACAGGTGAGACATATATAACTTGTAGTAGAAGAAATTTTGATATGAGAGGAGAGATATATAGATAAGCATATAAAGTTTTTAATATTGATATGAATAATTCAAGATGATGTGATTAATGACTGGTTGTGGTGTTGGCCTCTTCATAGACATTTTCATCTTTTGGTATGATATAGGAAGTGCCAGTACAAAGTAATATAATGTTTCAGACAGCATATAGCAAGTATGCTACTATTTCTAGAGGTATATAGTGATACATGATAGCTCACGGGAAGAGCATCTAATAATCTAATCAAAATTCTCGAGCTGAAGAAAGGGCTTGGTGGGTGAAGCGCTTGCCATATAAGCATAAAGGACTACGTTTGATCTCCCGCACCCATGTAAAAGTCAGTGCAGGAAACAGTGGAGTCCACTGTGATTCCAACTCCAGAAAGGTAAAGACCTGGGGCTCTCAGGGGCAACCTGGCCAGCCACTCTAAACAAAGCGGTGAGCTCCAGGTTAAGCAGGAGACCCTGACTCGAGAAGTAAAGTGGAGAGTGACAGGAGCAGATGCCCTGGGCTGGGGTAATGTCCACAGGGGCGGGCACATCTGCATGTGTACACACATCCAGAGTCCAACATACACAGACACATTGCATGTATACACATCTGCATGTGTACGCACATCCAGAGTCCAACATACACAGACACATTGTTTCTGAGAGGCCGACTTCATGTCACATTTGATATGATTCCCCACAGCATCTACCTTGGAATAAGCAGAGTATCCCAAACACACATAAATCAGATACTGCAAGGCTTACATTTCATCCTGCATTTTATAGAGTCAAGAAGAACCTGGCCTGAGGCCTGTACTCTGCTGAGAACCGGCTCTGTGAATGTAGGAAAACTATTGGCTGTGTGAGTCGTGGCGGTTACAATTATTTTTTCTTCTTCTTGTTTTCTTCCATCTTTATTAACGTGGGTATTTCTTATTTACATTTCGATTGTTATTCCCTTTCCTAGTTTCCAGGCCAACATTCCCCTAACTCCTCCAGCTCCCATTCTATATGGGTGTTCCCCTCCCCATCCCCCCCCCATTACCGCCCTCCTCCCAACAATCCTGTTCACTGGGGGTTCAGTCTTGGCAGGACCCAGGGCTTCCCCTTCCACTGGTGCTCTTACTAGGATATTCATTGCTACCTATGGGGTCAGAGTCCAGGGTCAGTCCATGTATAGTCTTTAGGTATTGGCTTAGTCCCTGGAAGCTCTGGTTGCTTGGCATTGTTGTTCATATGGGGTCTCGAGCACCTTCAAGCTCTTCCAGTCCTTTCTCTGATTCCTTCAACGGGGGTCCCGTTCTCAGTTCAGTGGTTTGCTGCTGGCATTCGCCTCTGTATTTGCTGTATTCTGGTTGTGTCTCTCAGGAGAGATCTACATTCAGTTCCTGTCAGCCTGTACTTCTTTGCTTCATCCATCTTACCTAATTGGGTGGCTGTATATATATGGGCCACATGTGGGGCTGGCTCTGAATGGGTGTTTCTTCTGCCTCTGTTCTAAAATTTGCCTCCCTACTCCCTCCCAAGGGTATTCTTGTTCCCTCTTTAAAGAAGGAGTGAAGCATTCGCATTTTGGTCATCCTTCTTGAGTTTCATGTGTTCAGTGCATCTAGGGTAATTTGAGCATTTGGGGTAATACCTACTTATCAATGGGTACATACCATGTGTGTTTTTCTGTGATTGGGTTACCTCACTCAGGATGATATTTCTAGTTCCATCCATTTGCCTATGAATTTCATAAAGTCATTGTTTTTGATAGCTGAGTAGTATTCCATTGTGTAGATGTACCACATTTTCTGTATCCATTCCTCTGTTGAAGGGCATCTAGGTTCTTTCCAGCTTCTGGCTC
Source organism: Rattus norvegicus (assembly GCF_021556685.1). Classification (NCBI taxonomy): domain Eukaryota; kingdom Metazoa; phylum Chordata; class Mammalia; order Rodentia; family Muridae; genus Rattus; species Rattus norvegicus. The sequence continues at coordinate 225,832,286 of NC_141535.1, read as the reverse complement.
TTATAAATAAGGCTGGAGCATGTGTCTTTGTTATATGTTGGGGCATCTTTTGGGTATATGCCCAAGAGAGGTATAGCTGGGTCCTCAGTTAGTTCAATGTCCAGTTTACTGAGGAACCTCCAGACTGATTTCCAGAATGGTTGTACCAGTCTGTAATCCCACCAATAATGGAGGAGTGTTCCTCTTTCTCCACATCCTCATCAGAATCTGCTGTCACCTGAGTTTTTGATCTTAGCCATTCTGAGTGGTGCGAGGTGGAATCTCAGGGTTGTTTTGATTTGCATTTCCATGATGACTAAAGATGTTGAACATTTCTTTAGATGTTTCTCTGCCATTCGGCATTCCTCAGCTGTGAATTCTTTGTTTAGCTCTGAACCCCATTTTTTAATAGGGGTTATTTGTCTCCCTGCGGTCTAACTTCTTGAGTTCTTTGTATATTTTGGATATAAGCCCTCTATCAGTTGTAGGATTAGTAAAGATCTTTTCCCAATCTGTTGGTTGCTGTTTTGTCCTAACAATAGTGTCCTTTGCCTTACAGAAGCTTTGCAGTTTCATGAGATCCCATTTGTCAATTCTTGATCTTAGAGCATAGGCCATTTGTGTTTTGTTCAGGAAATTTTCTCCAGTGCCCATGTGTTCCAGATGCTTCCCCATCTTTTTCTTCTATTAGTTTGAGTGTGTCTGGTTTGATGTGGAGGTCCTTGATCCACTTGGACTTAAGCTTTGTACAGGGTGATAAGCATGGATCGATTTGCATTCTTCTACATGCTGACCTCCAGTTGAACCAGTACCATTTGCTGAAAATGCTATCTTTTTTCCATTGGATGGTTTTGGCTCCTTTGTCAAAAATCAAGTGACCATAGGTGTGTGGGTTCACTTCTGGGTCTTCAATTCTATTCCATTGGTCTGTCTGTCTGTACCAATACCATGCAGTTTTTATCACTATTGCTCTGTAATACTGCTTGAGTTCAGGGATAGTGATTCCCCCAGAAGTCCTTTTGTTGTTGAGGATAGTTTTAGCTATCCTGGGTTTTTTGTTACTCTAGATGAATTTGCAAATTGTTCTGTCTAACTCTCTGAAGAATTGGATTGGAATTTTGATGGGGATTACTATGAATCTGTAGATCACTTTTGGTAAAATGGCCATTTTTACTATATTAATCCTTCCAATCCATGAGCATTGGAGATCTTTCCATCTTCTGAGATCTTCAGTTTCTTTCTTCAGAGGCTTGAAGTTCTTATCATACAGATCTTTCACTTCCTTGATTAAAGTCACACCGAGGTATTTTATATTATTTGGGTCTATTACGAAGGGTGTCCTTTCCCTAATTTCTTTCTTAGCTTGTTTCTCTTTTGTGAAGAGGAAGGCTACTAATTTATTTGTGTTAATTTTATACCCAGCCACTTTGCTGAAGGTGTTTATCAGGTTTAGTAGTTCTCTGGTGGAACTTTTGGGATCACTGAAGTATACAATCATATGGACTGCAAATAGTGATATTTTGACTTCTTCCTTTCCAATCTGTATCCGTTTTGATCTCCTTTTGTCTGATTGCTCTGGCTAGGATTTTGAGAACTATATTGAACAAGTAGGGAGAGAGTGGGCAGCCTTGTCTAGTCCCTGATTTTAGTGGGATTGCTTCAAGTTTCTCTCCATTTAGTTTAATGTTAGCTACTGGTTTGCTCTATATGGTTTTTTTTTCCCACACCCCTCTATATGGTTTTTACTATCTTTAGGTATGGGCCTTGAATTCCTATTCTTTCCAGGACTTTTATCATGAAGGGGTGTTGAATTTTGTCAAATGCTTTCTCAGCATCTAATGAAATGATCATGTGGATTTTATCTTTGTTTGTTTATATAGTGGATTACATTGATGGTTTTCCATATATTAAACCATCCCTGCATCCCTGGAATGAAGCCTACTTGATCATGATGGATGATTGTTTTGATGTGCTCTTGGATTCAGGATGCAAGAATTTTATTGAGTATTTTTGCGTCGATATTCATAAGGGAAATTGGTCTGAAGTTCTCTTTCTTTGTTGTGTCTTTGTGTGGTTTAGGTATAAGAGTAATTGTGGCTTCACAGAAGGAATTCAGTAGCGCTCCATCTGTCCCAATTTCTTGGAATAGTTTGGATAGTATTGGTATGAGGTCTTCTATGAAGGTCTGATAGACTTCTGCACTGAACCCATCTGGACCTGGGCTCTTTTTGGTTGGGAGACCTTTAATGACTGCTTCTATTTCCTTAGGAGTTATGGGGTTGTTTAACTGGTTTATTTGTTCCTGATTTAACTTTGGTACCTGGTATCTGTCTAGGAAATTGTCCATTTCCTGCAGATTTTCAAGTTTTGTTGAATATAGGCTTTTGTAGTAGGATCTGATGATTTTTTGAATTTCCTCTGTGTCTGTTGTTTTGTCTCCCTTTTCATTTCTGATTTTGTTAATTTGAACACACTCTCTGTGTCCTCTGGTTAGTCTGGCCAAGGGTTTATCTATCTTGTTGATTTTCTCAAAGAACCAACTTTTGGTTCTGTTGATTCTTTGTATAGTCCTTCTTGTTTCTACTTGGTTTATTTCAGTTCTGAGTTGATTATTTCTTGCCTTCTATTCTTCCTGGGTGTATTTGCTTCTTTTTGTTCTACAACTTTTAGGTGTGCTGTCAAGCTGCTGACATATGTTCTTTCCGGTTTCTTTCTGCAGGCTCTCAGAGCTATGAATTTTCCTCTTAGCACAGCTTTCATTGTGTCCCATAAATTTGGGTATGTTGTACCTTCATTTTCATTAAATTCTAAGAAGTCTTTAATTTCTTTCTTTATTTCTTCCTTTACCAGGTTATCATTGAGTAGAGCATTGTTCAACTTCCATGTATATGTGGGCATTCTTCCCCTATTGTTATTGAAGACCAGCTTTAGCCTGTGGTTTTCTGATAGGACACATGGGATTATTTCTATCTTTCTGTATCTGTTGAGGCCTGTTTTGTGACCGATTTTATGGTCAGTTTTGGAGAAAGTACCATGAGGTGGTGAGAAGAAGGTATCTCCTTTTGGTTTAGGATAGAATGTTCTATAAATATCTGTTAAATCCATTTGGTTCATGACTTCTCTTAATCTGTCTATGTCTCTGTTTAATTTCTGTTTCCATGATCTGTCCATTGATGGGAGTGGAGTGTTGAAATCTCCTACTATTATTGTGTGAGGTGCAAAGTGTGCTTTGAGCTTTAATAAGATTTCTTTTATGTATGTAGGTGCCCTTGTATTTGGAGCATAGATATTTAGGATTGAGAGTTCATCTTGGTGGATTTTTTCTTTGATGAATATGAAGTGTCCTTCCTTATCTTTTTTTGATGACTTTTAGTTGAAATTCGATTTTATTCGATATTAGAATGGCAACTCCAGGTTGCTTCTTCAGACCATTTGCTTGGAAAGTTGTTTTCCAGCCTTTTACACTGAGGTAGTGTATGTCTTTGTCTCTGAGGTGTGTTTCCTATAGGTGGCAAAATGTAGGGTCCTCATTCCTTATCCAGTTTGTTAATCTGTGTCTTTTTATTGGGGAATTGAGTCCATTGATGTTGAGAGATATTAAGGAATAGTGATTGTTGCTTTCTGTTATATTGGTGTTTGGTTGTCAGATTATGTTTGTGCTTAGCTTCTCTTTGTTTTGTTGCAAAACGATTCGTTTCTTGCTTTTTCTAGGGTGTAGCTTGCCTCCTTGTGTTGGGCTTTAGTCTTTATTATCCTTTGTAGAGCTGGATTTGTAGAAAGATATTGTGTAAATTTGGTTTTGACATGGAATATCTTGGTTTCTCCATCTATGTTAATTGAGAGTTTTGTGAATACAGTAACCTGGACTGGCATTTGTGTCTCTTATGTATGACATCTGTCTAGGATCTTCTGGCTTTCATAGTCTCTGGTGAGAAGTCTCATTTAATTTTGATAGGTCTGCCTTTATATGTTACTTGACCTTTTTCCCTTACTGCTTTTAATATTCTATCTTTATGCATTTGGCGTTTTGACTATTATGTGACGGGAGGAGTTTCTTTTCTGGTCCAATCTATTTGGAGTTCTGTAGGCTTCTTGTATGCTTATGGGCATCTCTTTCTTTAGGTTAGGGAAGTTTTCTTCTATGATTTTGTTGAAGATATTTACTGGTCCTTTGAACTGGGCGTCTTCACTCTCTTCTATACCTATTATCCTTAGGTTTGATCTTCTCCTTATGTCCTGGATTTCTTGCATGTTTTGGGTCAGTAGCTTTTTCCATTTTACATTATTTTTGACAGTTGTGTCAATGATTTCTATGGAATCTTCTGCTCCTGGGATTCTCTCTTCTATCTCTTGCATTCTGTTGGTGATGCTTGTATCTATGGCTCCTTGACTCTTCCTTTGGTTTTCTATATCCAGGGTTGTCTCCCTTTGTGCTTTCTTCATTGCTTCTATTTCCATTTTGAATTCCTTCAACTGTTTGATTGTGTTTTCCTGGAATTCTTTCAGGAATTTTTGCATTTCCTCTCTATAGGCTTCTGCTTGTTTATTTGTGTTTTCCTTCATTTCTCTAAGGGGCTTCTTTATGTCTTTCTTGACGTCCTCCATCATCATGATCAAATGTGATTTTAAATCTAGAACTTGGTTTTCTGGTGTGTTTGGATATTCAGTGTTTGCTTTGGTGGGAGAATTGGGCTTCGATGATGCCTTGTAGTCTTAGTTTCTGTTACTTGCATTCCTGTACTTGCCTCTCGCCATCATGTTGTCTCTGGTGTTACCTTGTTCTGCTATTTCTGACAATCATTAGACCGTCCTATCGGCCTGTGTGTCTGGAGTGCTGTAGACCTGTTTTCCTGTTCTCTTTCAGCCAGTTATGGGAACAGAGTGTTCTGCTTTCAGGTGTGAAGTCATTCCTGTCTACTGCTCTTCAGGCCTTCCTGTGACCATTGTCCTGAGTCCACCTGGCAGGTCACTTGGAGCAGAAAAGTTGGTCTTACTTCTGGTCTCAGGCCTGAAACTGGGTTTCAGCTCTCCATGAAGGCAGCAACCAGAAGGGCCTGCCCCTCCTTTGCTCAGGACCCTGTGCACAGGGGGGCCCAGAAGGCACTGGGTGTTTTCCTCTGGAGACAGAAATGTGGGCAGAAAGTAGTCTCCTCTGGCTTCCCAGATCTGTGTGCCCTTCTGAAGGTCTAGCTCTCCCTCTCACAGGATTTGAGTATAGGGAGCTGTTTGACCTGGTACCTTCAGATCCGGGCAGTGTCTCTACAATTATTTTTTAACATACATTTTGTTCTATATATTGTAAATTTATGTTTCTAATAATTTACAAAGACAACAGAAGTATTGAGATTATAGTCATTTCAATAGCTAGTTAGCTCAGAAGGACTGATGCCTGATAAGTTAAATGTAGATTAAGGGGACCTAGACAGAAGGAAAGAAATGTAAAATTAAGCAAATTTGCAAAGTATGACTATTTCTGTACGATTCAACTTAGATTAAATTAAAACCATGCAATAATCTAGTCTGTATTTTGTCTGGGTTATTTTGCTTCTTTTACTGAAGTTGGAAAAGAAATCATATCTAACCTAGTATGAGATCTCTGAGATCTCTGAGAATTTATGTTAGGTTAACTTTTTATTGGGTTCAAAGCAGTTTAGGTAGAGGAAAATGGGAAGTGTGTATGGAAAGCCACAGGAAGAAAACTGACACTAAAGAATGCAGAAGCACCACATTTATTTATTAGTTCAACTCAATACTTTCATATCTGGAACAATGCCCAGACTGTAATGAGTTACCAATAAATATCTATAATACTCATAAAATTGAATTGTGGTGGCCAGAGCCAGCAAAGAGAAAATATTACCCACTATATTAATATGAAATCTATTTAGCCAGATCTGTTTCTATCCTTTTCAGTAGAGATGCCTTACTAGAGTTTGCTATTTCTTGCTCACTAGGACTAATCACCCAATTAGAGCAAAGGGCCGATGTGATGTCTTTTGTAAAACAAGGACGACTGAGACCCCTGTGATCTGAATACCAGGCTAGCGAACTGATATGCCCAGAGGGAGGTGTGCAGGCAGATTGGTGCTGGTGGGACTGGCTAGCAAGTACCAGAGAAAAATCCCCGTCTGAGGGAATTAGCTGTACATTGTCTGAAGAGACAGTAATGACTACCAGGGAAGCAGCTGTCAAGAAGACAGTGCTGCCTATCCTTAGGACGGTTCCCAAAGGGTGGGAAGGTCTGCTCCCACTGGGCAGGGAGAGACGCCTTCTGCTGTCAGACAGGACTCATCAGAATTTAAGGCCTGGTTGTCATTGGCTTCCTCAGATTTTCACACAGGTTCCCACCTCACTTTAGAGGATCTCATTCTTTTCCCGTATCAGTCCCCTCACGGGCAGCGAGGTCAACCTGAGCTGTAACTCAGCCCGTTATAAAAGACCTCCGTCTCATTTTAAGCAGGCGCGGCTCTCAGCTGCAGGATACAGGAAACCACAGAGATTTTAGATAATTTATAATGCACTTAAGGTGAGATTTGAATCCATGAGCTCCTTTTGCCAATTCGTTCAGCACTAGCAGGAGCAACCGACTAACTTTTTCAAAAGCTGGGTCTTGTATCTTATGCAAGGGCACAAAATCAATAGAAAGTAGGATCAATTTTAAGAGGAATTTATTAGGTTAACTTACATACTCCTAGGAAGGGTGGTCTTATAATAGGTACCAGCAGTCTGGCGAAGGGGAAAAAACAACAGTAACCCAGTCTGAGCTGGAAGCCAGAGAATCAGAGGGACCAGTGATACAACCCCGTTCTGAGGCAGAAAACCCAGGAGTCCCCTGGAGAGTAACTTGAGGTATAAAATCATGTTCAAGGGCTGGAGAATCAGGGTCTGCTGTCTGGAAGGCGATAGCAGTAACATCTGCACTGCTCAAGAACAGCCTCGCTTGTGTACACACAGGAGTTTGGTCTTCTGCTTTTTCATTATGACTAAGTCTTCCCCTTTAGTTCAGTGGTCAAGGTAATCATCCTGGATGTGGAGGGACTTCAGGAACTTCATAGCACCGGGCTGTTCCTTCTTCAATGCCCGCTATGTATGTGGCAGCCTCCACAGGGAGGTAGGAATAGAAAGCTTACTTGGAGCTGACAATAGTTTTGTACCTCTTTCAGGGTGTCCACCAAATGGCCTTGGGGTGCTGTGCTGAGGTACGAGTCTATTCAATCTCGTTCTGTTGGGAACTCCATAGAAAGAGCTTTGGCAGGTTCAGCAAATGGTAGATGCAGACTTTCATTGTTTATGGTATCCAAATCTAGGCCTGGCTTCTGATAACTGGCTGATCTATGTTGTCATCTATAACAAGGAAGAAAGCCTGGAGCTGTTCCACATACTGGCCAGCAGTCAAGGTCAGCTGATGACTCTCAGCATACACTTTCATTGGCTCTACCAGCTCTCAGATGTTTGCAGCATGGTCAAAACTCAGTTATACTTGCCTTCTACGGGACCATACTCTAGGACCTCTACTGAGTCCTTTAATTTAGAATCCCTACGTTTTTGAGTTGGGTAATAGTAACTTCTATTTCTGGGCATTCTAACTCATCCTTAGTCAGCACCTTGGCCATCTAGAAGAAGTGCTGGGTAAAAATTTGCATTTCTTGGGTATGAACATCTAATTTCTAATTTCTATGCATTCTGCAAGACAAGGGTGCTGTTCCTAGAAATGAGTTTGGAAGGGGGGGAAATTGCATGGTTCTTAGAAACTCCATCTCAGGGTTGGAATGGAAATCATGTCCTAGGCATTCTTGGGGCAGATACCCAATGTCTTGCTACACAACACATCTAAGACTTTTCATATCTGGATGGATAGTTGAAATTGTGATGGAATGGCCTGGGCAGTAAGAGTTGTTCTGAGGCTGAGGAAGCCTCATAGACAAGTGGGTATAATGGGTTCTACATACGGCTGTAAAATCAAAGGACTATGACTTGCACTCTCATTAGGCTGCAGTGAGGAGATTACAGTCTCTGTCATGAAAATACCTGTGGGCAGAGTTTGCAGACTTAAGGTAACATAAAAGGATAATGATGAACCTGAATCTAGACACAGGGATGTCATTTCTTTACATGCTCTGAATAAAGTGGACAGCTGAGTCTCAACCTGAAGTGCCATTAGAAGAGCTGAGTGGTTCCCTAAATGTTTTTTTAATGCCTAGTGTCATATTTATCACCTTCATATCGTTACAACACAAGGAAGAAAGAAAGAAAGAGAGAAAGAATGAATGAATGAACCGTCTCCAAGGTTTGGGCTCAGAGAAGAGGTTGAAATCTTCACAAGTATTAGTAGAGATTTTAAGACATGCGAAAGGAGAAAGTATAAGTGCATATGTACTAACTGTATATAAAGTATGTTTTTAATTCCTTCACTGACTAGACTATACACTTGAACTAAAAAATATACAGATTTATATACTGAGGTAAAGTAGATTTATATACTGAGCTAAAGTAATTGTCCTGTCAGGGAAGGAAGAAAATTGTGCAAGAGTTATGACCCTAAGAAGATTTTGTCTAAAAGAAGGCGTCCACTTTGCAGTTGTCCTCTGAAACTGACTGCAAATGGGTATTTATTTAGAAAATTACCCTCAAGGAATCTTGGGTCATCCTTCCTCCTCTTCCGTGTTTTCACTTGTTTTAGTAAGAAAACATTTTAAAATTTCGACTTTCTTCTCTTCTGTGTGTATTTTGCTTGGTTGTCAGCAGATGAACGTGTGTGTAAGAGGATTATGTGCACACTTAAGAAAGTGTAAATAAGAAAGAGCTAACTGTGAAGAACATGTGTTTTATGTACACACAAATGTCCTCTTCCTCCCTCCCTTCCTCCATCCCTCCCTTCCTTCCTGCCTGCCTTCCTCCCTGCCTTTCTGCTTGCCTGCCTGCCTGCCTGCCTGTCTGTCTGTCTGTCTGTCTGTCAGTCAAAGACATGTGGTTTCTCACAAGCATTATCCTCACTGTGTATATCAACAGCTGCTTGGTGTATAATCACATGGTTCAGTTCATTTCTTGACTGATTCTTTTCTGAAGACATGGCTATAGCTGGTACTCTCTATGTAGCCCAGCCTGTCAAATTTTATTTGTACACAGGAAGCTGGGAGATTGAACAGGAATGGGGTGATGCTGTAAGCCGTCAACTTCTGCACCCAGTAACATCCTTTCTTTAGAAAGGCTGTACCCTCACAGGATTATCTAACCTTCACAAGCAGCACCATTAATAGGAGCCAAATGTTCAAACACATGGGGGACCTTTCTCATTATAACTGTAATATACTTCTTTTCACTTTCATCCCCCCTCATTATCATAGGAAATTGTCAGCCAATATCTCCATCTCATTCTCTCTCTGTCTCTGTCTCTGTCTTTTCATTTTCATGACAGGGTTTCTCAGTGTTCTCTCTCTCTATTTTCATGACAGGGTCTCTCTCTCTCTCTCTCTCTCTCTCTCTCTCTCTCTCTCTCTCTCTCTCTCTCCCCATTTTCATGACAGGGCTTCTCTGTGTTGCTCTGGCCATCCTGAAACTCATTCTATAGACCAGACTATAGACCTAATCTCAGCGATTTACCTGCATCGGCCTCCCTAGTGCTTGGATTAAGAGTGTGATCCACCACTGCCTGATGTCACCTTTTCTTTTTAACCCAAGTTACTTATCAAATCACAGGGTGCTATGGAGGTTGCTCAATGCACGTCCCTTTCCCATTGCAATTTCCTCATTAAACACACACTCTCTCTCCGAGCAGCTATTTTAGCCACAGTTGCTCATCTTATTACACATAACAGTGACCACGCAAGTACCGTCTTGTCCAATGCTTACTACTCCCAGGAACTGCAATGAATTCTCTAGTTCTCTAACCATTTCTAGGGTATTCCCCATATTCACAATGGACCCCGTACCCCACCACTCATCAGCGAAGTGTGCCACCTCTTAATGTCTTTTCCTGTTGCTGTGATGAAATACTTAGACAAAGCAATGCAAGGAAGACATTGTATTTTATCTCGCAGTCCAAGCTGTGGACCATTTTGGTGAGGAAGTCAAGGTATGAGGAACTTGAGGCGACTGGTCACATTACACCTACACTCAGAAGAATCAAGTGATGAATGCATGCATGCTAGCATTCGGCTTGCTAGCACCCACTTATTCCTATACAATTCAAGATAACATTTAGGGATTGGTGTCACCCACAGATGGTAGGTTTTCCTACCTCACTTGGTATAATCAAGATACTCCCCCCCCCCACCAAAGGAGCTAGAGGCCCATCTCCCATGTGATTCTAGAGTCTGTCAAATTAATACCAACTATTATACCATTCCATACTACATAGAGGAAAATGCCTACTTTGAGATACTCTATAAGTATGATCAGACAGATCAGCTTTGGTTAAAGTTCTATCATCCATTTCAGGGAGTTGTAACCACAACTACAGTAAGGAGGTCCATCATCCCATACCACATAGGAAAGGTAGCCATCTTGGGATTTCCCCCACAGATGCTTTCCCCTTATGTGGATTAGTCCAAGATGCTTTCTTTCTTGTATGCTTGAAGGGGGCTTGCAACCACTTCTAAGCAGCTGGTCCTTGGCTTCATTGGTCCTTGCTTGGGTGCCAAATGTATTACGTGACTTTTCCTGGGTAAGCATTCTATCCTAGCGGGAAGATTCAGAGGCAGGCAGATCTTTTTGAGTTCAAGGCCAGCTTGGTCTATATAGGGAGTTCTAGGTGAGTCAGATATCTGTCTCAAAACAAACAAACAAACAAACAAATGAACAAGCAAACAAACAAAGTGAGTTTTATTATGTATAGCCATCTATTTTGCAACAAAATACCGGGATTATTTCTTTATATACCCACAATTGTTGAACACCTCTAACCTGTCTTTATTTTATTTTTATTTTCAAATTTTTTTGTGCATGTTCATTGTATATTAGTAGGTTAGGCTAAAACATTTTCATACAGTGTATATTGTACACTGAGCATTGCCTCTCTACATCTACTTCTAATATTCTCCCTGAATTTGCCATTTCAAAAATCATGCTCATCTATCTGACTACTACGATTTATAGGCTGATGAGGTATGTGTAAGGGTTACACAGGTAGCCTTCCATCTATAATGGAGTTGGATCCTGTTTGAAACTCTGGTTGGTTGCTCTCATGATGTACTGCCTCATTGAGAGCCTTGACTTACTGTCCATTACTCCCCAGCAAGATGACAGTGTTAAACTGCTGATTATAAGCTCTGGACAAGTTCAAAACCTCAAATTTGAGTCATAATTTCTACTGAATGCTTACTACTTTTGTCCTACTGTAATAAGATGAAACACTGTACTCTGAAGACTATATGTGCAATAAAAACCAAATGTTGGAATAATACAAATTTCCTAACTTCCAGATATTCAAAGTTTAGGTCATAATCAATTCTAAGTTAAGTTCTCATGCCTGAAGGCACATTAAAAAGAGGTAGCTCACTACATGTGTCAGTATAAAAGCTAATTGTGGGGGTTGGGGATTTGGCTCAGTGGTAGAGCGCTTGCCTAGCAAGTGCAAGGCCCTGGGTTCGGTCCCCAGCTCCAAAAAAAAAAAAAAAAGAATAGAAAAAGCTAATTATGATTAGTACCCCAGTTTATTTATTTATTCAGTGTGTGTGTGTGTGTGTGTGTGTGTGTGTGTGTGTATGTGTGTGTGTGTGTGTGTGTGTGTGCACATGTGTCTATGTGTCTGTGTGTTCATTTGTGCACATGTGATGTCAAGGGTATTTGTTCCACAATGTAATCTCCACTTTATTTTCTTGAGACAGGAGTCTCACTGAACCCAGAGTTCATTGACTTGTCTAGACTCGCTGCCAGCAAGTTCTGGGGATCTGCTGGTTTCCATTATTGCCCGGTGCTGGGGATACAGACAGATGCCACTGTATCCAGATACAGTTTGTATGGGTTCTGGGGATCCAAACTCAGATCCTCATGTTTGTATAAAAAGCACTTCATGAATTAAGCTATCTCCTCAGACACACAGCCAAGGGTTTAATAACCCATTCACATATAAAATTATTGTGTGGATTCTATGAAATCTTTTCTAATGGCTTTAATGAAATAACATGCTTCTGAGCTAAGATTAGCTTACTATTAGCAAACCTGTTACAATTTCAGGTCTATTAACTACTGGCAATCTTTATATAAAATTTGTTTTAAAATGGACAAATCGAACATAGAGTTTAAATGGTCAAGGGGCATTTATAGAAGTGGAAATGAAAACTGTTATCCTTCATGACTTCAAATAGGTTAATATAGAACAGTGTGAAGCAATGTAGTGGGGTATAAATTGATGTAACAAATTCAGGGAGTAGTATGGTAATGACTACTAAATCGAAATGTGCATTCCTCATGAATCACCAATTTGATTGCTAGGTGTGTACGTCAGGGAAGGCTCTGCACACGAAAGTGTGGACAGGATGCTAGCGAATATCCATTGCTCTTATCTGAGTAATTGGCTTTCCAGAGCATCAACCTAATTCTGTCTATAGATTTTTGGAATGCCACCCATTTCTGAATCAATGTCACCAAAGAACCCCGTAGGAGATCATTTTCTCCAATCTGCTTAGAAAAGTTGCACCATATCAGTCTAGTTTTCCCTTATTTAGGGCAATCATAAATTCTAATTTATTTTTTTCTAGCTACACTGATGTTTTACCTTTTGGCAAGCTAGGGTAAATTCAGGTCTTTAACAACTCATGTAAGTTACAGATGTTTAGATGCATTAAAGCCTGATGAAAATTTACAACTTCAGCCTCTTGGCTACCCCTGGGAACCTGAGACTGCTCAGTAGCTTCAAGTCTGTCTGTGAGGAGAGGGATGCAGTTGTAATGTATGGCGAATGGAGCTTGTGACATATGGTTGAACATTTAGCTATTCCTCATGATTTTTGTATAGATGAAGTGTTTTACAGCTAGAATTTAATTTCAGAAATTTCGCATCTTTCTATCCTGGAAATGAGTAGGAAGGAATTGAGCTTTGGAGTCAGAAATAATTGGGCTTAATTTTAATTTTCAGTTTGGCACTTACCAGCTCCAAGACCTTGGGCAATCACCAAAGCTCTGCAAATCCAGTTCTGATTTGTAAAAACACTTTAATGGAGCTGAGAGAATTGTGGAAAAGTCCTTGCACAGAGCATAGATATCGAATGGATCCTATTTTCTTGTTTCCTGTAATTTATCTAGCTATTGCTCTCTGAATGAAATTGAAAAATTAATTGATAATTCCCTTTGAACATATCACGGCATGTTAGTCTTTGATGCTAAAAGGAAGCCATTCCTTTGACCCACTATGGATTGCTTTTACATGTCTTTGGCCCTGATTTTTCCCATGAACAACTAGATGGTAAGAATATTTAAAACTCACCCTTTAAACATGCAGTAAAGTAATGGCGTTTGAGTTGAGGAGATTTGTGGAGTTAACCAGTCCATTTATGGGTTCATGAATCTAGGGCATTTTATCCTGTAGAAATTTTATACCCCATTTGCTTGAACTGTGAAAAGTCTAATATATTATCTTAGATTAGAAACTTACCTGTTTTGAGATATTTGAGGGCAATGAACGCCGAAGATATATCAGACTCTTTTGAAAATGGTATCAGCATTAAAAAGAGTGATTGACAGCTACCAAGGGCAGAGGATCACCCAAACAGAAAGAAAGCAGGAATTTCTTTTTCAACTTCCCTACACCTTCTGATTAGATGAAACTGACCCTTTCCACTCATCACTCCAGCCCAGTTCTTCCATTTCTCTAGATGCTTCTCAATGACAGATGTTGCTGTGAACAAAGAAATAAGTATAAATAATATCATGCTTTTTTTCAACTTGACATAAATATAGACCTATCTGGACAAGGGAGCCTGAGTTGAGGAATTGTCTCTGTTAGACTTGCATGTGGGCATGACTGTGGGGCATCGACTTGATTGATGATTAATGTAGTAGGCCTAACCTACTGTGGGTAGTATCATCCCTGGATTCTCTTTGTGTAGCTTTGTGCCAGCCCAGGAAAGAATCCAGCCAAAGTCAAGTGGCTCCTCCTACTCTTAACACCATCTTTCTTAGTTCCAGTGAGTCATTGTGTTGGTCCCATTTAGGTTCCAATACTTGCACAAAAGCATTCTTATTTTGTGAATAATTGATAGCTGTAAATGTAACTTTCATTTTCCTGATGTAATTGCTGTCTCAGAGGCTTATTGCTGAATAAGCTCACCCTTCCTAGTTCTTCCTGAACTCTGGCTGGCTGGTTCAACACAGCTGTTCTGGCTCCACTCTTCTCCAAGCTGACTGATTCAGTCTGGCTTCCCTCAGCTTCTCACTGAATTGCTCTTCTTGGCCTCAAATTAACTGGCAAATTTGTTCTAATCTTTTGGCTCCTTTATGTTCTCTGGCTTCCACAGCCTTTGCTGACCTGCATTGAACTGTGTGAACCTACAAAGGAACTCAACTCTACTGTCCTGCACTCATTGCACTAACTCCCAACTCATGGACTGATTGCCTTTCTCTTCCCGGCTGCTCTTAAATAGCTTCCCTTCCCTGTGCTGTTCTCCTGAGAGTTTGGCATATCCTATTTCTGACTCACTCTGTCAAATCTTTCTCTGATTCATCACTTTGTCCCTCAATTAGATGTCACTGTCAAGCATGGTTGCTTCCTTCTACAAACTAACTTAACCTTTATTCTTTTTGATTAAAGATTGTAACAAGGGTATGTCTGTATTCCAGACAGAAGAGTTAAGGGGTGTGTGGCATGTCTATTTTCTAGCTGATCACACAAACCTAGGTCTTCGGATGTGATCCCTTGCTAGGGCAGCCATATTGCTGGATTAAAATTCCTGTACAGCTAGATGCAAGAGAACCCACTGTGGGAAATTTATGTTTTATCATCTTGCTGACACAGACCCAACTTTTGTTTTCTTTATTTTTACTAGATATATTTTTTACTTACATTTCAAATGTTATTCCCTTTCCTGATTTCCTATCCATAAAACCCCATCCCCTTCCCATCCCCCATACGGTTGTTCCCCATCTTACTCTCCACATTCCCCTGGACTGGGGGTCCAACCTTGGCAGGACCAAGGGCTTCCCCTTCCACTGGTGCCCCAACAAGGGTATTCTCTGTTACATATGCAGTTGGAGTCCAGGGTCAGTCCATGTATAGTCTTTGAGATAGTGGTTTAGTCCCTGGAAGCTCTGGTTGGTTGGCATTGTTGTTCATATGGGGTCTCTAGACCCTTCAGCTCTTTCAGTCCTTTCTAAGATTCCTTCAATGGGGGTCCCGTTCTCAGTTCAGTGGTTTGCTGTGGGCATTCGCCTCTGTATTTGGCATATTCTGGCTGTGTCTCTCAGGAGAGATCTACATCTGGTTCCTGTCAGCCTGCACTTCTTTGCTTCATCCATCTCATCTTGTTTGGTGGCTGTTTATGTATGCGCCACATGTGGGGCAGGCTCTGAATGGGCGTTCCTTCAGTCTCTGTTCTAAACTTTACCTGCCTATCCCCTCCTATGGGTATTTTTGTTCCCTTTTTAAAGAAGGAGTGAAGCATCCGCATTTTGATCATCCTTCTTGGGTTTCATGTGATCTGTGCATGTTGGGTAATTCCAGCATTTGGGCTAATATCCACTTATTAATGAGTGCATACCAAGTGCATTTTTCTGTGATTGAGTAACCTCACTCAGGATGATATTTTCTAGTTCATTCCATTCGCCTATGAATTTCGTGAAGTCATTGTTTTATTTCTTTTTGTGTGTGTGCTCTTTTTATGTTTTTAAAAAAAATTTTATTAGATATATTTCTTTATGTACATTTCAAATGTTATTCCCCTTCCCAGTTTCCTGTCCATAATGCCCCCTCCCCCTCCCTCCCCTCCCCAATATGGGTATTTCCCCCATACATCCCCCTTACTGTCCCCCCCACATTCCCCTGCATGGGGGTCCAACCTTGGAAGGACTAAGGACTTCCCCTTCCACTGGTGCCCCAACAAAGCTATTCTCTGCTACATACGCAGTTGGAGCCCTGGGTCAGTCCATGTATAGTCTTTGGTACTGGTTTAGTCCTTGGAAGCTCTGGTTGGTTGGCATTGTTGTTTGTTTGGGGTTGCAAGCTCCTTCAACTCTTTCAATACTTCCTCTAATTTCCTCCAAGGGGGTCCTGTTCTCAGTTCAATGGTTTGCTGTTAGCATTGACCTCTGTATTGGACTTGCTCTGGATGTATCTCTCAGGAGAGATCTATATCTGGTCCCTTTCTGCATGCATTTTTTAGCTTCATCAATCTTATCTAGTTTTGGTGGCAGTATATATATATATGGGTCACATGTGGGGCAGGCTCTAAATGGCCGTTCCTTGACTTGCTGATCTAAACTTTGCTTCCATATCCCCTCCTATTGATATTTTTTCCCTTTTTAAGAAGGAGTGGGAGCATCTGAATTTTGGTCATCCTTCTTCTTGAGCTTCCTGTAGTCTGTGGATTGCGTCTTGGGTAATCCGAGCTTTTTGGCTAATATCCACTTATCAATGAGTGCATACCAAGTGTGTTTTTCTGTGATTGAGTTACCTGACTCGGGATGATATTTTTCTAGTTCATTCCGTTTGCCTATGAATTTCATGAAGTCATTGTTTTTGGTAGCTGAGTAGTACTCCATTGTGTAGATGTACCACATTTTTGGAATCTATTCCTCTGTTGGAGGGCATCTGGAATCTTTCCAGCTTCTGGCTATTATAAATAAGGCTGCTATGAACATAGTGGAGCATGTGTCTTTGTTGCATGTTGGAGTATCTTTTGGGTATATGCCTAAGAGATGTATAGCTGGGTCCTCAGGTAGTGAAATGTCCAATATTCTGAGGAACCTCTAGACTGATTTCCAGAATGGTTGTACCAGTTTGCAAACCCACCAACAATAGAGGAGTGTTCCTCTTTCTCCACATCCTTGCCAGCATCTGTTGTCACTGGAGTTTTTGATCTTAGCCATTCTGACTGGTGTGAGGTGGAATCTCAGGGTTGTTTTGATTTGCATTTCCCTGATGAATAAAGATGTTGAACATTTCTTTAGGTGCTTCTCAGCCATTCAATATTTCCCAGCTATGAATTCTTTGTTTAGCTCTGTACTCCATTTTTTAATAGGCTTATTTGTCTTTCTGCAGTCTACCTTCATGAGTTCTTTGTATATTTTGGATATTAGCCCTCTATCAGTTGTGGGATTGGTAAAGATCTTTTCCCAATCTGTTGGTTGCTGTTTTGTCCTAACGACAGTGTCCTTTGCCTTACAGAAGCTTATGAGATCCCATTTGTCGACTCTTGATCTTAGAGAATAGCCATTGGTGTTCTGTTCAGGAAATTTTCCCCAGTGCCCATGTGTTTGAGACTCTTCACCATTTCTTCTTCTATTAGTTTGAGTGTATCTGGTTTGATGTGGAAATCCTTGATCCACTTGGACTTAAGCTTTGTACAGGGAGATAAGAATGGATTGATCTGCATTCTTCTACATGCTGACCTCCAGTTGAACCAGCACCATTTGTTAAAAATGCTATCTTTTTTCCATTGGATGGTTTCAGCTCCTTTGTCAAAGATCAAGTGACCATAGGTGTGTGGGTTCATTTCTGCATCTTCAATTCTATTCCACTGGTCTATCTGCCTGTCTCTGTATCAATACCATACAGTTTTTATGACTATTGCTCTGTAATACTGCTTGAGGTCAGGGATGGTGATTCCCCCGGAAGTCCTTTTATTGTTGAGTATAGTTTTAGCTATCCTGGGTTTTTTGTTATTCCAGATGAATATGCAAATTGTTCTGTTTAACTGCATGAAGAATTGGATTGGAAGTTTGAGGGGGATTACTATGAACCTGTAGATTGCTTTTGATAAAATGGTCATTTTTACTATGTTAATCCTGCTAATCCATGAGCATGGGAGATCTTCTTCAATTTCTTTCTTCAGAGACTTGAAATTCTTATCATACATATCTTTCACTTGCTTGGTTAGAGTCACACCAAGGTATTTTATATTATTTGGGACTATTGTGAAGGGTGTCATTTCCCTAATGTCTCTGCCTGTTTATCCTTTGAAGGCTACTGATTTGTTTGAGCTAATTTTATACACAGACTTTGCTGAAGGTGTTTATCAGGGTTAGTAGGTCTCGGGTGGAACTTTTGGGCTCACTTAAGTATACTATCATATAATCTGCAAATAGTAATATTTTTGCTTCTTTCTTTCCAATTTGTATCCTTTTGACCTCCTTATGTTGTCTGATTGCTCTGGCTAGGACTTCAAGAACTATATTGAATAAGTAGGGAGAGAGTGGGCAGCCTTGTCTAGTCCCTGATTTTAGTGGGATTGCTTCAAGTTTCTCTCCATTTAGTTTGATGTTAGCTACTGGTTTGCTCTATATGGCTTTTACTATGTTTAGTTATGGGCCTTGAATTCCTGGTCTTTCCAGAACTTTTATCATGAAGGGGTGTTGAATTTTGTCAAATGCTTTCTCAGCATCTAATGCAATGATCATGTGGTTTTTATCTTTCAGTTTGTTTATATAGTGAATTACATTGATGGTTTTCCATATATTAAACCATCCCTGCATCCCTGGGGTGACACCTACTTGATCATGACGGATGATCATTTTGATGTGTTCTTGGATTCAGTTGCCAAGTATTTTATTGAGTATTTTTGCGTCAATATTCATAAGGGAAATTGGTCTGAAGTTCTCTTTCTTTTTTGGGTCTTTGAGTGGTTTAGGTATAAGAGTAATTGTGGCTTCAAAGAAGGAATTTGATAGTGCTCTATCTGTTTCAATTTTGTGGAATAGTTTGGAGAGTATTGATATGACGTCTTCTATGAAGGTCTGATAGAATTCGGCACTAAACCCATCTGGTCCTGGGCTCTTTCGTTTGGGAGATTTTTAATGACTGCTTCTATTTCTTTAGGAGTTATGGGATTGTTTAAATGATTTATATGGTCTTGATTTAACTTTAATCCCTGGTATTTGTCTAGAAAATTGTCCATTTTCTCTAGATTTTTCCAGTTTTGTTGAATATAGGCTTTTGTAGTAGGATCTGATTTTTTTTGACTTTTCTCTGATTCTGTTATGTCTCCCTTTTCATTTCTGATTTTGTTAATTTGGACACATTCTCTGTGCCCTCTGGTTAGTCGGGCTAAGCGTTTATCTACCTATCTTCTTGAATTTCTTAAAAAAAAAAAACAACCAGTTTTTGGTTCTGTTGATATATCTTTGTATAGTCCTTTTTGTTTCTACTTGGTTGACTTCAGCCCTGAGTTTGATTATTTCCTGCCTTCTCCTCCCCCTGGGTGTATTTGCTTCTTTTTGTTCTAGAGCTTTTAGGTGTGCTGTCAAGCTGCTGACATATGCTCCCTCCTGTTTCTTTCTGCAGGCACTCAGAGCTATGAGTTTTCCTCTTAGCACAGCTTTCATTGTGTTGCATATGTTTGGGTATGTTGTACCTTCATTTTCACTAAATTCTAAGAAGTCTTTAATTTCTTTCTTCCTGTCTTCCTTGACCAAGTTATCATTGAGTAGAGCATTGTTCAACTTCCATGTATATGTGGGTGTTCTTTCCTTATTGTTGTTATTGAAGACCAGCATTAGTCCATGGTCGTCTGATAGACCACATGGTATTATTTCTATCTTTCTGTATCTGTTGAGGCCTGTTTTGTGACTGATTATATGGTCAGTTTTGGAGAAGATACCATGAGGTGGTGAGAAGAAGGTATATCCTTTTGTTTTAGGATGGGATGTTCTATAAATATCTGTTAAGTCCATTTGGTTCACGACTTCTGTTAGTCTGTTTATGTCTCTGTTTAATTTCTGTTTCCATGATCTGTCCATTGATGAGAGTGGGGTGTTGAAATCTCCTACTATTATTGTGTGAGCTGCAATGTCTGCTTTGAACTTTAGTAAGGTTTCTTTTATGTAGGTAGGTGCCCTTGTATTTGGAGCATAGATATTTAGGATTGCAAGTTCATTTTGGTGGATTTTTCCTTTGATGAACATGAAGTGTCCTTCTTTATCTTTTTTGATGACTTTTGGTTTAAAGTTGATTTTATTCGATATTAGAATGGCTACTCCAGGTTGCTTCTTCAGACCATTTGCTTGGAAAGTTGTTTTCCAGCCTTTTACTCTGAGGTAGTGTTTGTTTCTGTCTCTCATGTGTGTTTCCTGTGGACAGCAAAATGCTGGGTCCTCTTTATGTATCCAGTCTCTCAGTCTACATCTTTTTATTGGGGAATTGAGTCCATTGATGTTGAGAGATATTAATGAATATGATTGTTGCTTCCTGTTATTTTTGTATTTGGAGGTGGGATTATGTTTGTGTGCTTGTCTTCTTTTGGTTTTGTTGCAAAAGGATTACTTTCTTGCTTTTTCTAGGGTATATCTTGTCTCCTTGTGTTGGGCTTTGCCCTTTATTACCCTTTGTAGGTCTCGATTTGGAGAAAGATATTGTGTAAATTTAGTTTTGTCATGAAATATCTTGGTTTCTTTCTCAATGTTCATTGATAGTTTTGCTGGATATAGTAACCTGGGCTGGCATTTGTGTTCTCTTAGGGTCTGTATGAGATCTGTCTAGGATCTTCTGGCCTTCATAGTCTCTGGTGAGAAATCTGGTGTAATTTTTATAGGGCTACCTTTATATGTTACTTGACATTTTTCCCTTACTGCTTTTAATATTCTTTCTTTGTTCTGTACATTTGGTGTTTTGAATATTATGTAATGGGAGGAGTTTCTATTCTGGTCCAAGCTATTTGGAGTTTTGTATGCTTGTTTGTTTATGGGCACCTCTGTCTTTAGGTTAGGGAAGTTTTCTTCTACGATTTTGTTGAATATATTTACTGGCCTTTTAAGTTGGGAGTCTTCACTCCCTTCTATATCCATTATCCTTATGTTTGATTTTCCTATTGTGTCCTGGATTTCATGTATGCTTTGGGCTAGAAGCTTTTTCCATTTTCCATTATCTTTGACAGTTGTGTCGATGTTTTCTATGGAATCTTCTGCTCCTGAGATTCTCTCTTCTATCTCTTCTATTCTGTTGGTGATGCTCGCATCTATGACTCCTGATATCTTCCCTAGGTTTTCTATCTCCAAGGTTGTCTCCCTTTGTGCTTCCTTTATTGTTTCTATTTCCATTTTTAACTCCTAGTTGGTTTTGTTCATTTCCTTCTCCTGTTTGGTTGTTTTTTTTCCCAGTAGTTCTTTAAGGGATTTTTGTTTTTCCTTTTTTTAAGTGCTTCTTGTTGTTTACTTGTGTTGTCCTCTATTTCCTTAAGGGATTTATTTATAACCTTCTTAAAGTTCTCCATCATCATGATAAAATGTGATTTTAAATCTAGATCTTGCTTTTCTGGTGTGTTTGGATATCCAGTGTTTTCTTTGGTGGGAGAATTGGGCTCTGATGATGCCAAGTAGTCTTGGTTTTTGTTGTTTGGGTTTCTGTGCTTGCCTCTTGCCATCAGGTTGTCTCTGGTGTTAACTTGTCTTGCTGTTTCTGATAGTGGCTTGACCCTCCTGCGGCCTTGTGTGTCAGCACTGCTGTAGACCTGTTTTCCTGTTTTCTTTCAGCCAATTATGGGAACAAAGTGTTCTGCTTTCAGGTGTGTAGTCATTATTGTCAGCTGGCTTTCAGTTCTCAGTGTGGGCAGGAACCAGAAGGGTTCTGCCCCTACTTCTCCTAGGTCCCTGTGTGCAGGGGGCACAGATAGCATAAGGCATTTTCCTCTTGACTCAGGAATGTTTGCAGAGGGTAGTCTCCTTTGGTTTCTCAGGAGTGTCTGCCCCTTTGATGGTCTAGCTCTTCCCCAATGGGATTTGGGCGCAGGGAGCTGTTTGACTGGTTCAGTTCAGATCTGGGCACAGTCTGGACCTCAGGGCTCCTGCAGCTTGACTGCTGCTATATTCCTGTGTCCAGAGGCACTATGCAGTTTCCTCTTGGGCCAGGGATGTGAGCAAATGTGGGCAGAAGTGTCAGTCTGTCCTGCCCTGCAGTCTCAGTTTTGCCTGCAATTTTGGGTGTTCAGCTTTCTCTCCCATGGGATTTGGGAGCAGGGAGCTGTGATCTGGGATCAGAGAGGTTCAGGACCCAGTTAGAAACTGGATGTGCCCAGTCCCAGAGGAGTTTTGCCTTTGTGTGTCCTGAGTCCACCAGGTAGGTCACTTGGAGCAGAAAAGTTGATCCTACCTTTGCTGTCAGGCATGCAGTCACTCATCCGGGCAGTCTTTCAGCTCTCCTTGAGGGCAGCAACCGCAAGGGTCCTGCCCCTACTTCTCCTAGGTCCCTGTGCACAGGGGGCACAGATGGCATGATGTATTTTCCTCTTGAGTAGGGAATGTGGGCAGAGAGTAGTTTCCTCTGGTTTCCCTGGAGTGTCTGCCCCTCTGAAGTTCTAACTCTCCTCCTCCAACAACAGGATTTGGGTGCAGGGAGCTGTTTGACTGGTTTAGTTCAGATCCGGGCCCAGTCTGGACCTCAGGGCTCCTGCAGCTTGATTGTTCCTATATTCCTGTGTCCAGAGGCACTGTGCAGTTTCCTCTTGGGCCAGGGATGTGGCAAAGGTGGGCAGAAGTGGCAGTCTGTCCTGCCCTGCAGTCTCAGGATTGCCTGCACTTCTGGGCAATCAGCTCTCTCTCCCATGGGATTTGGGAGCAGGGAGCTGTGGGCTCATATCAGAGAGGTTCAGGACCAAGCTCAGACCCATCTTTTCATTCCTTTGTTTAAATGGTGAAACTGATGCTGCATTACCGGTCACCACACAATATATTGGTCACTGTATTACTGCCATGGTAAACTACGTGGGATAGGTATGAAGAAAAGAGTGTTATTTCAACTATAGTTTTAAGTGTTGAAGAGTCAAGACTGAGGGGTGGTCCTGATTGCTTGGCCTTAGGTAACAGTCTTACATTGGATGACATAATGGTGGAACACCACGTGTGATACATTTTATGGAAGGAGAAAAACAGCTTGAAGATAGACAGATAGACAGTTAGCGAGTGAGAGAGATCATGGTTAGAGAAGTGAGAGAGTGAGGAGATACTAACATTACTCTTTTCTAACAGTTTTATCATGCAGAACCTAAGGTTCCTGGAGAGCAATGATAACCTCCATCAGGAGAGTGTCTCCAGTGGGCTCTCTACCACTCACTAGGCTCTACTTCTTGAAGTTTCTATCACTTCCCAACATGAGGACAAAGCTTCAAGGACATAAACCCCTGGCATATACACTTATATCACATTAGTCAGAGACATAACATTTACATGTAAATACATTTAACTGAAATAGTAGTTTAATTGACTCGAGACAAAAAAAAAATCAAATAAATAACCAGATGGGGTATTTAAAATGAAAATGGTGAAGCTTTAGCTCTCTGAGATTTAGTTTTTCCACGGTTTTGTATGTTCTTTCATAGTTAAGAGTATCTTGTCTGCTACCCAGACTAGATGCACTATTTCATGAAGAGTCTGAACCATGAAGAGTATGATGTTCTCTGTTTCTGTCCTGTGACAATGGGATATGCTTGTTACTTGAAATGCACTCACATTTTTTAAAACAATACCTTCATATTCTTTATTTCATATTGAACCTGGAATCAATTAAAATCTTCAGGTGTCTGATTTTTTGAGAACTGATGCCAAGTTGAATGTTCTTAAGACTCTAGTACAATTGATTTTTTTAAATTTGAGCAGGAAATAAAATGTCAAACTTGCTATTAAATTTCACTTTGATTTCTGCTTACCAGTGATCCAGCCTATTCAGATATTTTTGGATTTTTATTTTCTCTTTTGATTTATTGGCTATTTTCTGTGCTGAAAGTGTGAAAATGCTTACTATGATTTCATTCAAGTAATTGATCTAAAAAAAATATACAGAAACCAATTGAAGGACTGAAGTTTTCTGTATCTCATTAGAGTGTCCCTTTAGGTTTATACCAAACCTTTGACCAAGGTAAAAATCCCTGTATATTTATAGATGCAAAAAAGCAATAGTTCAGTTCTCATGTGTTTGTCTTTGTAAGAAGTCTGGCATCTGCCTCTTGCCATTTTTATATCATTTATTTTCTTAGTGTTTTTGACGTTGTGACTGTAGTATCCCATGGAGAGACTTTGATCATGTCTATATAAAGTTCTGAGTGCTTCTGTGCTTGGATATGGCTCATTCATTCCCTTATTAGTAATTGGTCCTTTAGGAATAGAGGTATAAACAATTACTTAATAATCAATCTTTAACCACACAAAGACACAACAAAGAAAGAGAACTTCAGACCAATTTCCCTTATGAATATCGACGCAAAAATACTCAATAAAATTCTGGCAAACCGAATTCAAGAGCACATCAAAACAATCATCCACCATGATCAAGTAGGCTTCATCCCAGGCATGCAGGGATGGTTTAATATACGGAAAACCATCAACGTGATCCATTATATAAACAAACTGAAAGAACAAAACCACATGATCATTTCATTAGATGCTGAGAAAGCATTTGACAAAATTCAACACCCCTTCATGATAAAAGTCCTGGAAAGAATAGGAATTCAAGGCCCATACCTAAACATAGTAAAAGCCATATACAGCAAACCAGTTGCTAACATTAAACTAAATGGAGAGAAACTTGAAGCAATCCCACTAAAATCAGGGACTAGACAAGGCTGCCCACTCTCTCCCTACTTATTCAATATAGTTCTTGAAGTTCTAGCCAGAGCAATCAGACAACAAAAGGAGATCAAAGGGATACAGATCGGAAAAGAAGAGGTCAAAATATCACTATTTGCAGATGACATGATAGTATATTTAAGTGATCCCAAAAGTTCCACCAGAGAACTACTAAAGCTGATAAACAACTTCAGCAAAGTGGCTGGGTATAAAATTAACTCAAATAAATCAGTTGCCTTCCTCTATACAAAAGAGAAACAAGCCGAGAAAGAAATTAGGGAAACGACACCCTTCATAATAGACCCAAATAATATAAAGTACCTCGGTGTGACTTTAACCAAGCAAGTAAAAGATCTGTACAATAAGAACTTCAAGACACTGAGGAAAGAAATTGAAGAAGACCTCAGAAGATGGAAAGATCTCCCATGCTCATGGATTGGCAGGATTAATATAGTAAAAATGGCCATTTTACCAAAAGCTATCTACAGATTCAATGCAATCCCCATCAAAATACCAATCCAATTCTTCAAAGAGTTAGACAGAACAATTTGCAAATTCATCTGGAATAACAAAAAACCCAGGATAGCTAAAGCTATCCTCAACAATAAAAGGACTTCAGGGGGAATCACTATCCCTGAACTCAAGCAGTATTACAGAGCAATAGTGATAAAAACTGCATGGTATTGGTACAGAGACAGACAGATAGACCAATGGAATAGAATTGAAGACCCAGAAATGAACCCACACACCTATGGTCACTTGATTTTTGACAAAGGAGCCAAAACCATCCAATGGAAAAAAGATAGTATTTTCAGCAAATGGTGCTGGTTCAACTGGAGGGCAACATGTAGAAGAATGCAGATCGATCCATCCTTATCACCCTGTACAAAGCTTAAGTCCAAGTGGATCAAGGACCTCCACATCAAACCAGACACACTCAAACTAATAGAAGAAAAACTAGGGAAGCATCTGGAACACATGGGCACTGGAAAAAATTTCCTGAACAAAACACCAATGGCTTATGCTCTAAGATCAAGAATCGACAAATGGGATCTCATAAAACTGCAAAGCTTCTGTAAGGCAAAGGACACTGTGGTTAGGACAAAACGGCAACCAACAGATTGGGAAAAGATCTTTACCAATCCTACAACAGATAGAGGCCTTATTTCCAAAATATACAAAGAACTCAAGAAGTTAGACCGCAGGGAAACAAATAACCCTATTAAAAAATGGGGTTCAGAGCTAAACAAAGAATTCACAGCTGAGGAATGCCGAATGGCTGAGAAACACCTAAAGAAATGTTCAACATCTTTAGTCATAAGGGAAATGCAAATCAAAACAACCCTGAGATTTCACCTCACACCAGTGCGATTGGCTAAGATCAAAAACTCAGGTGACAGCAGATGCTGGCGAGGATGTGGAGAAAGAGGAACACTCCTCCATTGTTGGTGGGATTGCAGACTGGTAAAACCATTCTGGAAATCAGTCTGGAGGTTCCTCAGAAAATTGGACATTGAACTGCCTGATGATCCAGCTATACCTCTCTTGGGCATATACCCAAAAGATGCCTCAACATATAAAAGAGACACGTGCTCCACTATGTTCATAGCAGCCTTATTTATAATAGCCAGAAGCTGGAAAGAACCCAGATGCCCTTCAACAGAGGAATGGATACAGAAAATGTGGTACATCTACACAATGGAATATTACTCAGCTATCAAAAACAACGAGTTTATGAAATTCGTAGGCAAATGGTTGGAACTGGAAAATATCATCCTGAGTGAGCTAACCCAATCACAGAAAGACATACATGGTATGCACTCATTGATAAGTGGCTATTAGCCCAAATGCTTGAATTACCCTAGATCCCTAGAACAAACGAAACTCAAGACGGATGATCAAAATGTGAATGCTTCACTCCTTCTTTAAATGAGGAAAAAGAATACCCTTGGCAGGGAAGGGAGAGGCAAAGATTAAAACAGAGACTGAAGGAACACCCATTCAGAGCCTGCCCCACATGTGGCCCATACATATACAGCCACCCAATTAGACAAGATGGATGAAGCAAAGAAGTGCAGACCGACAGGAGCCGGATGTAGATCGCTCCTGAGAGACACAGCCAGAATACAGCAAATATAGAGGCGAATGCCAGCAGCAAACCACTGAACTGAGAATAGGTCCCCTATTGAAGGAATCAGAGAAAGAACTGGAAGAGCTTGAAGGGGCTCGAGACCCCAAAAGTACAACAATGCCAAGCAACCAGAGCTTCCAGGGACTAAGCCACTACCTAAAGACTATACATGGACTGACCCTGGACTCTGACCCCATAGGTAGCAATGAATATCCTAGTAAGAGCACCAGTGGAAGGGGAAGCCCTGGGTCCTGCTAAGACTGAACCCACAGTGAACTAGTCTATGGGGGGAGGGCGGCAATGGGGGGAGGGTTGGGAGGGGAACACCCATAAGGAAGGGGAGGGGGGAGGGGGATGTTTGCCCGGAAACCGGGAAAGGGAATAACACTCGAAATGTATATAAGAAATACTCAAGTTAATAAAAAAAAATAATCAATCTTTAAGCATTTGCTCTTGTTTGTTGTGAGTTTGTAAAACTTTATAACTAACCAGTGTTCATTAGTACTCTAAAGTGAAACTTCTAACAAAGGACCCTGATTGATATTTTTAACTAGGACATCACCTCCAGGACAGACAGAATGAAGCAATAGCCTCATCTAAAAGCTATTCATTCTACATTCCTTAATTGCTTAACACTGATTTCATATTAGGGTCTGTCTTAGTTACATTTGTCATTGCTCTGAAGAGACACCATGACCAAGGCAACTCTTACAAAGGGTAACATTTAATTAGGACTTGCTTACAGGTACACAGGTTCAATCCATTATCATCTTAGTGGGAAGGATGGCAACATCTAGGCAGACATGGTGCTTGAGGAGCTGAGAGGTCTACATTTGTTCCAAAGGGAACCAGGAGAAGACTGGCATCCTCAGGCAGCTAGGAGGAAGCTCTCTTTCACAATGGGTGGAGCCTAAGCATAGGAGGAGACCTCTATAGCCCACCCCACAGTGACGCACTTCCTCTAACCAAGGCCACACCTCCTAACAGTACCACTCCCTATGGGCGAAGTATCTTCAAACCACCACAAGGTCCTCAACACAGACTTGAGTGGGTTACCTGATCTCTCATTCTCTTTCCTTATGGAAGGTGTCAGCATGAAAACAGATCTCACCCCAAACAATATAAGCTATACTTTACTCTGGAGCCAGTGATCAGACCACTGGCCAGGAACACAGATTCAGGCTAATCTAAATACTTTGTTCCAAAACAGTAACAGTTTTATGACATTTTTATAGTTACAAAAGAAAGTCACAGATAGGGCACTTTGGGAATGCATTGGTGGGAACATCAGCTAGGATGACAGAAAAGCAGAGACTCTCTGCTGAGGTTTCAGATTCTATCTGACACTGTTTGCAGCTTTTGATAGAAGCTGATGATATGCTAATTTAATAAATCTCAGCAGGTTTCAGGTGTTGGTCACAAGAATGTCTGGTCAGACACAGAGGTGAGGAATGAAAAGCACCTGAAAGCCCAAATCCCATGGGAAGAGAGCAGACCACCCAGGACTGCAGACATCCTGAGGCCGCAGGAAGACTGCCACCTCTGTACACCTCGGCCCACATCCCTGGTCCAAGGGGAAACTGCATAGTGCCTCTGGACAGAGGGATATAGGAATAGACAGCTGCCAGTACCCACGGTTCTGGTCTGCGCCCAGGACCAAACTGATCCTGCAAAACAGCTCCCTGCACTCAAATCCCATGGGGGGAGAGAGCTGGAACCTCAGAAGTGTGGATACTCCTGAGAAGTCAGAGGAGAATACCCTCTGCCCACAGTCCAAACCCAAGAGGGAATCGCATAGTGCACACTGTGCCTGCTGGGTGCAAGGACCTATATGAGCAATCAGGGGCAGGACCCTTTGATTCCTGCCCGAGCCTAGAGTTGGAAGACAGTCTCCAGGAGCACTGCCACAGCTGAGAGCAGAGGTAAAACCCAAGTGACCTGCCTGGTGAATTCAGGATACACAGAGGCAGAAGTCCTCTGTGTCAGGACACTTTCTGTTCCTGGCTCTACCCAGAAGTGAATTGATTCCTGCCCACACCTAGAGCTGGAAGACAGTCTCCAGGAGCGCTACCACAGCTGAGAGCAGAGACCCTGTTCTCAAGAAAAGCTGAAAGAAAACAGGAAAACAGTTCTACAGGAGTGCTGACACAGAGGCCTACAGCAGGGCCCAGTCACTCCCAGAAACAGCAAGACAAGCAAACACCAGAGACAACCCAATGGCTAGAGGAAAGTGTAGGAACCTAATCAACAGAAACCAAGACTACTTGGCATCATTAGAGTCCAGTACTCCCACCAAAGCAAATACTGGATATCCAAACACACCAGAAAAGCAAGATTTAGATTTGAAATCACATTTTTTGATAATGATGGGGGACTTGAAGAAAAGCATAAAGAACTCCCTTAGAGAAATTCCGGTAAGCACAAGTATACAAGTAAAAGCCCTTAGAGAGGAAACACAAAAATCCCTGAAAGCATTACCGGAAAACACAACCAAACAGGTGGAGGAATTGAAAATGGAAATAGAAACAATAAAGGAAGCACAAAGGGAGACACCCCTGGATATAGAAAAGCAAAGGAAAAGACAAGGAGCCATAGACACAAGCATCAACAGAATACAAGAGATAGAAGAAAGAATCTCAGGGGCAGAAGATACCATAGAAAACATCGACACAACTGTCAAAGATAATGAAAAATGCAAAAAGCTCCTAGCCCAAAACATACAGGAAATCCAGGATACAATGAGAAGATCAAACCTAAGGATAATAGGTATAGAAGAAAGTGAAGACTCCCAACTTTAGGGGCCAGTAAATATCTTCAACAAAATCATAGAAGAAAACTTCCCTAACCTAAAGAAAGAGATGCCCATAAACATACAAGAAGCCTGCAGAACTCCACATAGATTGGACCAGAAAAGAAATTCCTCCTGTAGAGTAGAGGGAAAAGATGCAGAAGACGCTGCTTGTGTGGATGGGAAGAAAGGAAGGGGCAGAAAAAGATCTGAGAAAGTCTTGACCAATACCTTAAGGAGTTCTCAAAGAGGAATCTCTTTTTATAGAAAGAGCCAGGCTTTGGTACCCCCATCCTATGCTCTGGCAGATGGAAACTGCTGGTAAAAGTGGGGCCACAGCCTAGATGCTTAATGGTGACACAGCTGGAGAACATCAGCAAAAGTCATCCTCAGTGGGAAGTTCTCTGTTGCAGCCATACTGGATGCTAGCACAATTCATTTCCTCACCCAGAAAAAGGCTGTGTTTTTATTTAAGTAACTGCAAATAGGAAACCAGAGGGGGCGCCACAGGCTGGGACAAATAACAGCAGCTTTCCCCGTAGAACAAAGTGGGGGTCTAGTAGGAATCGAACTTAAGTCACCAGGCTCCGTGGGAGGGGCCTTTTCTTGCTGATCTATATTATTGGCTGAAGGCTGCTGTTTTCGATTCATTAAACACCATCATTATTAGGGATTTTCGAAATGCAAACATGTACCTGACATATAGTATTATGCTGTATTTATTTTTAGTGTTTTGTATGCTGCAAAGGTTCCATAGTGTACCTGCAGAGGTCAGAGAACAACATTCAGTTGGTTTCTCTTTCCGCTGTGGGTTCTAGAAATGAAACGCAGGTCATCAGGAATGTAATTATGTTTTTTATGATTTATAAAAGCTTCAGCTTGTCTCACAATGCTTGCCATGAACATTTTTTTAGTGCAAAAACTTCTCAAAATTAATTTATATTTTCAACTAAATTATGTTGTCAGTACTCTGTAAATTATAATAGCAATTAGGGGAAACAGATTTTTTTTTCTACCTAACTTCCCTCTTTCTCTTCTTTTTTTTTTTTTTAAAGTAATCCCCCACCAAGAGTCAATTGTGCAATCATCTGAGTAATAGCTTTTGTTTTCAAACTTGATTTCTGAAAGTGCTGGTTGATTTTTAAAAATGAATTAATTAATTAGTTTCACATCAACACCCCCTTTCCTCCCAGTACAGCCTCACACAGATCCTCCCCTCACTTCTCTGCTTCCTTCACTCATTCCTATCCCCTTCTCTTCTGAAAAGCTTCTTCCCCCATGGGTACACCGTAGGCTCATCAAGTCACTTCAAGACTGGGTATATGCTCCCCCACTTAGGCCAGACAAGCAGCCCAGTTAGGGGTCCACAAGCAGGCAATAGATTCAGGGACAGCCCCCTCAAGTTGTTGGGGGACCCACAGGAAGACCAAGCTGCACATCTGCTATATGTGGTGACCTAGGTCCAGCCCTTGGATGTTCTTTGGTTGGTGATGGCTCAGTCTCTGGAAGCCACCAAGGGTCCAGGTTGTTGACTCTGTTGATCTTCTTGGCGAATCACTGTCCTTTCTGGGTCCCTCAATCCTTCCTCCCCACCTTCCATAAGACCCTAAACTCCACCTAGTGTTTGGTTGTAGTTCTCCGCATCTGTTTCCACTGGCTTCTGGGTGGAGCCTCTCAGTGGAAAATTATGTAAGTTCTTGTCTGTCAGCATAACAGAGAATTATGAATAGTGTCAGGGTTGTTGCCCATGGGATGGGTCTCAATTGGACCAGTCATTGTTTGCCCTTTCCCTCAGTCCCTGATCTATCTTTGTCCCTGTGTATCTCATAGGCAGGGCACATTTTGGGTCAGAAGTTTGTGATGAGTTGCTGTCCTTATCTCTCCAGGAGGTGGCCACTTCAGGATCTCCCTCGCTCACTGCTAGGAATCTCAGTTTAGTTGCCACCATAGACATCCTGGAGTTTTTGCCACCCATCCCAGGCCTCTGACATGTTCCAAAATTCCTAATAATGGTGCCGTTTAAGTGATCAAAACCAGCAGCCTTCAGTAAAGGCACTTGCCACTAAACCTGGTGACCTAAGTTTGATCCCTATCTAGAACCCTGACTTATTCTATGGGGGAGGTTGCTGTTATTTGTTCTCCACCCCCACCCCACCAATGACCAATTTCCATGTCTCTCCCTTGCTGGAGCTACACCTAACCTCTCACTCCCATCCTGCTCCCCTCCTGCTCCCTCTCTTCCACCACCTCCGATATCTACTCTATTTTCCCTTCTGAGAAAGATTCAACACCCTCCCTCGAACCCTTCTTGATATTTGGCTTCTTGGATTGCAGAATGGTTATCCTGTACTTTATGGCTAATTCCACACATAAGTGAGTACATACCATGCATGTCCTTTTGTGACTAGGTTACCTCTCTCAGTTCTATCCATTTGTTGGCAAAATTCATGTTTTTCATAGCTTGTTTTTAACAGCTGAGTAGTATTCCATTGTGTAAATGAACACAATTTTCTGTATCCATTCCTCAGATGAGGGACATCTGGATTGTTTCCGGTTTCTGGCTATTCTAAACAAAGGTGCTGCAAACAAGGTTGAGCGAGCGTTCTTGTGGGATGGTAGAACATTTTTTGGGTATATGCCCAGGAGTGATATAGCTGTGTCTTGAGGTAGAACTATTCTCAATTTTCTGAGAAACGGCCAAATTGATTTCCAGAGTGGTTGTATCAATTCGCACTCCCACCAGCAATGTGGGTGCTCTAGATCCTTGCCAGTGTGTGCTGTCTCTTAAGGTTCTGATCTTAGCCATTCTGACAGATAGAAGATTGAACCCCAGAGTTCTTTTGATTTGCGTTTCCCTGATGACTAAGAGCTTTGAATATTTTGTTAAGTGCCTCTGGGCCATTAGAGATTCCTCTGTTGAGAATTCTCTGTTTAGCTTTTTACCCCAGTTTTTAATTGGGTTATCTGGGTCATTTGTAGACTTAGAATTTTCAAAACTTACTAATATGAGTTCATAAGCACTTTAACCTCCCTTCTAGCCCAACACCAGTTAGAGGCAGTGGAAAGGAAAGGTTTAGTAGGGCAAAGGAGGATGTGAACCTGTTGACAAATAGTTCTTGTGGGCCATTCTAAGAAGTCCTTTGGTGCCTTTCTCTCTGTGAAGTCATTGAAGAAGGCAAAGTGAACCAATGTCACAGTGTTGTCTGCTGTCTGTTGGGCTATACTTATATCCTTTCCAAACATCATGTGTCCTCTCAAGTGTCCACTCTAGCAAAACATCCCATGCCCTTTCACCAGGAAGCTTCCAGAAAACACCACCAGGTGTCTGTTCTCAGCCAAACATCCTCCCACATGTCTGCTTCAGCAAGCATATCCTGTCACAAGACACTTTCCAGAAAAACATCACATGACAAAACCGAGTCTCCAAAGAAACCAGAAACGTCCACTTCAGTTGTCAGTGTCTAAGTTCTTGAAAATTCTTTATCTATTCTGAATATAAGTGCTGGTTGATTTAAATAAAATCTCCCTCCTCAGCAATTTATCTAAACAACAATTTCAGTTTTATCATACATAATGCTTATGTCTGACTCAGGGCAGGTATTCAATAAACATCTATTAAATTGAAGAACAAGTACTTATTGTTGCCAAATATTTATAAGGTCTAAATAATATGTGAACAAGAATATTGTCATTTTTTTAATGAACAAAATTCCTCTTCAGATCATAGGTCTGATGTTTGCCTTAGGGGAGAAATCGAAGAATAATGTGTGCAGTAAGTGTCTTGGTTAAGTGTAGCCAGTCCTGGGTTTGGATTCTGTGCCCCATTTGATGGGTGGGCATTGCTGTATGGGTGCTCCAGGGATGTAAGCACCCTACTTTGTTGCTTCAGCAGTCTTTGGAACAGTAACCTCCAACATCAATGTGTATTCAGGTCACCTAGGAGTCTTGTGAAAATGAAAATCCCATCTTTTGTAAAACAAATCAAAGGCCTAGGGCTAGGTGTGATTTGTCAGATACTTTATGTCTTGTGGAAGACAGGAAGAAAGCTCATGGAAGCTTACTTTAATCTATTTACTTAAAGTGTGAATGATCGACAAGGCACAAAGAGCTGCATTCATTTCTCCCTGGTGCACAGTCTAAGTCTTTGGTTGATTATGAAGCATTAAATTGTCGTATTTGAATGCTTTGGGAACAACCGGATGGCATCAATGATTAGTGAGTCTAGTCTAGTGTGTGTACTGTTTTTTATAAGGTATTTTAGTCAGCCTTGCATAGTGTTTCAGTTCCCCTGTGTGATTTATATATTAAACCTTACTTTTTTGCCTGAAGTTTAAAGCATTGACATTTTTGTGGGTGTCTTTTCTTTCATTGTTATCCCCTCTCAAATGCTGAGATGACTACGAAATTCACCATTATTTTGCTTCCACAGAATTTTTTTTTCAGTTTCTGCTATTTTATATTTTACCACTGTAAAAGGAAATTAAATGTGAACCACAGTGCATTTCAGCAAAGTCCATGTTACTGTTTCAGATGGTAAACACACACACACACACACACACACACACACACACACACACACAACTTCAGGCATAGTCTGTCTAGAGACTTTGGATTATTTGATTCAATTCTTTCTCTGCCAAATCAGGTTGACTTTTTCTTTTATAAAGCATAGATTCTACTATAATTGGATCTTTACTAGATGAATACTTGATAATAGAAAAACAAGCTCTTGCAGGGAGGAGTTAATAGCTGGCAAGTGTATGAGTGAGTGCTGGTTGCCCAGGAGAACACGAGTGCACATCCACAGTAGATTCCCTTGGGAAGGGAAGAACTGTGAGTGCCCTCTATCTGGAGATTCCACTGTTGCATCCACGGAGATAACTTGTAGGTCTTCTTCTACTATATTGGGTTTCATGTGGATTTACTAGCTGAAATTCCTATTTAAAATGGACCACTAGTATCATATGGTGAAATGCAAAGGACCTTTTCAAGAAAAAAAATGTGCACACATAAACACGTATAACTTTTACAATATACTTGTAGAAAATTCATAGCACCCCAAGAGTAAGAACAGCTGAGGCTAGGCTGAAAAACATACAAAAAGGAGATTCAGCAGAAAGAAAGTGGATAAGCAGAAAACAGATGAGATAAGCAGAAAAGAGGGAAGGAAAAATAATAAGGGTTAATGTGCTCGGTGTTTAGATTGTTGACTGGAACATACCTGCTTTTAGCTGGATGATTTCTCTTGCAGTTCTAAGAAAGGACTTACTCAAGATTTACTGTAAGGATAAAAGAAAAGGGGAACTAGTCATGTGTGCCAAGACAAATAATATAAAAGGAGAGCAATCACATTTAGAGCATTTATCTTGGAGTTGTAACACAGGGCAGGTGAAAAGGTATATATGAACATCCCAGTTTTACTATCAGTTTCAGTGTTACTTACAACTCGAATGTGGAAGTCCCCAGAATTCAGCAACTGAGAGCTTGGAGCATGTTAAATACGAATTTCTGCTCCAGGAGAACTCTACTATGAAATCGTGAAAAATAACTCCCTGGGCAAATGCTTCTTAAATATTAATATACGTGTGACTCGGTGGCATCTTGGTAAATATTTAATAATGGGCTCTTGGAAACAGGTTCGAAGTGCAGTGTATGACTTTTTCTGTGACAACTTTTCACCATAGATGATTTCGTTTCCCTAAGTATTTACTGTTGAAGGCAAAGCTGGGAAGAAATGTTCACAATTGACTCCTTTATGATGCCAGCCAATGCTGGGACACTGTAAATCACTGGGTGTCTTGTTTAAATGGATTCTAATTCACTGGGTCTTGGATGAAGCCTGAGGAGTTTTGTGCCTGAGAACCACTCAGATCACGCCGTGGCTGCTGCAGCTCTGGGTACAATTGGAGCAAGACTGTTACATAGTATCTGTTGAAAAGGGAAAAGAAAACCACACCTCTATAGAAAACAATTCAAGTTATAAAATTGTCACAATAATATATAATGAATATGTTGTATCATACAATAGGATCTGTATCTATAACACATCTACATGTACAGTGAGTTGACACAAACATAATTTGTAGCTATGAAAATATAACAAGACTGTTCTTTTCCCTTTTAAAATTAACTGTGATGAAATTGTCTCCCCCTCGAAGTAAGCTTGAAAATGAACTAAGTTAAAGAGCACAATCTTGATTAGAGAGTGGGGCATGAATTTTAATAGTGAAGACTCCAAACTTGATTTAAAATGAGATCTTTCTTCTTTAGCTTGGGTGGTTTTCAGGGTGTAGACGGTTGCATGACCCCTCCTTTCTTTTTCTGCAGATTGCTAGCCCTCGCTTCTGTGTGGGACTTCTGTAACTGGTATAGGTGGGTTGGAGAAAGGAGTGAAGGGTATATGGAACTGGCTTGAACTTCTTAGAAGGTTGATTTTGGTCCTTCCTGATTGACAGGGGCTTATGAATTCTATGTAGCATCTTCAGAACTTCTTTTCTTGGGTTTCTTAACTGCCATACCTCAATGTGGTTTGAATGAGCAGGTTCCTTGTAGTCTCTATTATTATTATTATTATTATTATTATCATCATTTTTGTTATTATTAAGTCTCTGTTATTTAAACACTTGGTTTCCACTTGGTGGTGTTGTCTGGAGAAGTTTGGGAGGTGTGGTCTTGTTGCAGGAAATATGTAAGGGGTTGGGGTGGGGGCAGCTTTGAGATTCAAAGTCTCCACAGTGTCCTGCTTGCTCTCTCTGTTTTGTGCTTACAGTTGAGGCTGTGAATGCTAATCTTCTTCTTCCATTTGCCATGCCTGTCCTCTGCTGCCATCACTTCTATCCCTGGTAGATTCTTTTTTTTTTTTAAAATAATTATCTTTAATCTTTCCTCACAGTTCAGTCGCTATCCTCCTCCCTGTCCACCCTCCAACAGTTCCCCATCTCACTCCTCCTCTTCTGTCTCCAAGAGGATGTCCCCATACCCCAACACCCCACTAGACCTCCCCACTCCCTCCCCCAAGTCTCTCAAGTGCTAGGTGTGTCTTCTCTCACTGAGGCCAGACCAAGCAGTCCTCTGTTGTATGTGTGTCGGGGTCCTCAGACCAGCTACTGTATGCTGCCTAGTTAATGGCTCGGTGTCTAAGAGTTCTTGTGGGTTCAGGTTCATTGAGGCTGGTCGTCCCATGGGGTGGCCCTCTTCCTTAATCTCTTCCAGCCTTTCCCCAATTCAACCACAGGGGACTCCAACTTCAGACCATTGGTTGGGTACTAATATCTCTCTCCATCATAGTCAGTTGTTTGTTGGGCCTCTCGGAGGGCAGTCATGCTAGGCTCCCATCTGTAAGCACATCACAGCATCCATGATGGATTCTTATCCCCTGAAAGTATAAGCCTGAATAAACTCTTTCTTCTATAAGGTGTCTCAGTCACTATATCCATCCCAGCAATAGAAAAGTACCTAATGCCCTCAGCATATAAACACGTAAGAATTTTAAGTCTACCTCCAGTTTCTTGTTGCTGGGATTCCCATACCTTTCTAGAGGTTCAAGACAATTTAAACCTAGTGCTTTCTTTCATGAGAAACTTATTCATCTGTAGACTTGAGCAATTCATTATGTTCAGGCCAAGTTCTGCACAGCCTCAGTTCCCTGGTTTTCCTCTGGGTGTTTCAAGCTCTGGCAGGAGTTACCGGGAGAGCAGTTGTTGAAGGTGGGGCTCCCTGCCTGACATCTATCTCTTCCAGCACTGGGGTCAGACAGTTGCATTGTTTCCCCAGTGGAAAACTGTATGTCAGTGGGGGTTCTTCCAAAATTTGCTTTTATGCTTTTCTTCCTCTGCAGCCTGACTATCATTTTGTTTTCGGATGAGGTTGTGAATTCTAAGAGCTTGGGAGGACGTTGCCCATCCTCTTCCACTATTTTTACAAATGTATACTTGAGTTAGGCTACTCCTTCTGGTATAGAAGGTCAACCAGGGACTGTGATATGATGCCATAACGTGAGTACACAGTTCATCAATCCTTTGTGAAGGTCAGTCTATGCTGACCTTACAAACAAACCATCCTATTCCCAGGGTTTTGCC
Organism: Rattus norvegicus; assembly: GCF_021556685.1. Taxonomy (NCBI): domain Eukaryota; kingdom Metazoa; phylum Chordata; class Mammalia; order Rodentia; family Muridae; genus Rattus; species Rattus norvegicus. Next base: position 225,794,612 of record NC_141535.1, on the reverse strand, counting down.
TCCTACCCCTCCCCCCCAAAAGCACAGTAAAACTTTAAAATAAATATTTCATAGGATTTTTCTTCCTCTGTGCCTTTCTTTTCTTCTCTCCCCTCTCTCTCCCCCTCTCATTGGATTCAGGGAAAATCAGGCTTTCCTCTTGGAATTCTTAGTCTCATTAATAAAAGAATCAAAGACTGGACTCAAGTGAACGCTCAAGGGTAGTTTTATCAGAGTTTAAAAGAAAAACCTAGCAGGGTTGGCATGCTGCTAATCTCAGCATCTGCCTGGAGAAGGAGAATGGAGAAGGATATAAAAATGCATTTAATTTTTAAGCTGGCGTGGAGGTCAGACACATGGGCAAGAAGCAGTCCCCTGTAGGGACAATGGTTTTGGAGAAAGACTAAGCAAGCCCCAAATAAGGGCATCAAAACTGTTAAAGGAAAGCATCCTTGAAAAACATGGCAGAGAGAAAAAAAGGAGACATCAGGCTTTTCTGAGTAAGAACAACAACAACAACAACAAAGGCAGTTTTAGGAAGCTGCATGGATGAGGACTGGTAAGCTGTTATGGTAGGGTGGGGGTGGGGATTCTGGGCAGGAAAAGTACAGTATCTCCTAGGCTTTTAGATTTTAAAATCTACTTTTTAATAAGGATTCTCAAATGCTTCGACACCCACTTCTAGCCCACCATCCAAAGGCAGGGGAGAAAAGATGGTGAATAGGACAAGGGGATCTGAACCTGTCTGGATGTAGTTCTTTGGGGGTGATTCCAATCTTGTTTGTCAGGATACCAGCAGTCCAGTCCAGTAGAACCAGGATATCAAACGTGAATCAGCAGTGGTGGCACAATCCAGCATAAACAGTCAAGCCTCCGCCGAATAAGCAGGCATCAGCGGGAGTGACCAGAACTAACTATAACACAGGAGTTCTCTGCCGTGCCTCTCTCGATGACATGAACGTTAGCAAAGAGAGACCAACAAAGCATTGCACAGCTAGCTATGCACCTGCCCCTTTACTGTTCATTGAGTCCTATTTATACTCTCTTCAAACATCACATCTCCTCCCACTGGTCTTGCTACAGCAAAACATCAGGTGAGTCTGTATCACATGACACAACCAGAAACTTCTACTTCAGTATCTCATTAGAAGACTAATTATCCCTCCCCTCTTTTTTTTTTTAACTCTTCTAAGGACGACATTTAATTGGTGCTGGCTTACAGGTTCAACAAGTTCAGAGGTTCAATCCATTGTTCTCAAGGCAGGACCATGACAGCATTCAGACAGGCATGGTGCAGGAGAAGAAGCTAAGAGTTCTACATCTGCAGGCTGCTAGAAGACTGGCTTCCTCAGGCAGCTAGGAAGAAGCTCTCAAAACTCATCCCCACAGTGACACACTTCCTCCAACAGGGCCACATCTGCTCCAACAAGGCCACTTCCTGGGCCAAGCATATTCAAAATACATGTGTGTAGTATGCATGTATTATAATACTTGTTATATTTATATTAAAGAACAGAAAACCTCACCAGTCTGCTCCAAATCAGAAAAGCAAAGATACAGGTTTTGCCGAGTGTGTGAGTGTGTGTGTGTATGTGTGTGTGTGTGTGTGTGTGTGTGAATGTGTGTGTATGCGCACGCACATGTGCGTGCACACACGCGTGTGCACATGTATGCATATGCTATTACTGTCAATCATTTCATTTAAAAGGAATTATGACTATAGTCAAAAAGCATCATAGGCAACCCTCTTTTCTGTTGTTGAACAAGTTTGGTGCCTGACTAAATGATACTTGAGATGCTGGGACTATCTGACATAATAGATATTATCCCAAAAAAGCCCCTGGAAGCGAACACATCTTCTACCACTTAGCATCCTGTTAAAAGAGGAAAGACTTTTAAAACTCTTGTCCGTCTTGGTGATCTGTATCTATACACCTGCCTCCTTCAAAACCCCGCTGAATGACAGACGTCCTGAAACACAACTGGAGTTTTGTTTAATAGTTTGATACAGATTTTGTTTCTTTTTTTTTTTTTTGTTTTTTGTTTTTTTGGTTCCTTTTTTCGGAGCTGGGGACCGAACCCAGGGCCTTGCGCTTCCTAGGCAAGCGCTCTACCACTGAGCTAAATCCCCAACCCCGATTTTGTTTCTTCCTTTTTCTTCTTTATTAACTTGGGTATTTCTTATTTACATTTCTTTTCTTTTCTTTTCTTTTTTTTTATTAACTTGAGTATTTCTTATTTACATTTCGAATGTTATTCCCTTTCCCGGTTTCCGGGCAAACATCCCCCTAGCCCCTCCCACTCCCCCACTATATGGGTGCTCCCCTCCCCATCCTCCCCCCCATTACCGCCCTTCCCCCAACAATCACTTTCACTGGGGGTTCAGTCTTGGCAGGACCAAGGGCTTGCCCTTCCACTGGTGCTCTTACTAGGCCATTCATTGCTACCTATGGGGTCAGAGTCCAGGGTCAGTCCATGTATAGTCTTTGGGTAGTGCCTTAGGCCCTGGAAGCTCTGGTTGGTTGGCATTGTTGTTCATATGGGGTCTCGAACCCCTTCAAGCTCTTTCAGTCCTTTCTCTGATTCCTTCAATGGGGGTCCCATTCTTAGTTCAGTGGTTTGCTGCTGGCACTCGCCTCTGTATTTGCTGTATTCTGGCTGTGTCTCTCAGGAGAGTTCTACATCCGGTTCCCGTTGGCCTGCACTTCTTTGCTTCATCCATCTTATCTAGTTTGGTGGCTGTATATGTATGGGCCATATGTGGGGCAGGCTCTGAATGGGTGTTCCTTCAGTCTCTGTTTTAATCTTTGCCTCCCTATTCCCTGCCAAGGGTATTCTTGTTCCCCTTTTAAAGAAGGAGTAAAGCATTCACATTTTGATCATTCGTCTTGAGTTTCGTTTGTTCTATGCATCTAGGGCAATTCAAGCATTTGGGCTAATAGCCACTTATCAGTGAGTGCATACCATGTGTGTTCTTCTGTGATTGGGTTACCTCACTCAGGATGATATTTTCCAGTTCCAACCATTTGCCTATGAATTCCATAAAGTCATTGTTTTTGATAGCTGAGTAATATTCCATTGTGTAGATGTACCACATTTTCTGTATCCATTCCTCTGTTGAAGGGCACCTGGGTTCTTTCCAGCTTCTGGCTATTATAAATAAGGCTGCTGTGAACATAGTGGAGAACTTGTCTTTTTTATATGTTGGGGTATCTTGTGGGTACATGCCTAAGAGAGGTATAGCTGGGTCCTTAGGTAGTTCAATGTCCAATTTTCTGAGGAACCTCCAGACTGATTTCCAGAATGGTTGTACCAGTCTGCAATCCCACCAACAATGGAGGAGTGTTCCTCTTTCTCCACATCCTTGCCAGCATTTGCTGTCCCCTGAGTTTTTGATCTTAGCCATTCTCACTGGTGTGAGGTGAAATCTCAGGGTTGTTTTGATTTGCATTTCCCTTATGACTAAATATGTTGAACATTCCTTTAGGTGTTTCTCAGCCATTTGGCATTCCTCAGCTGTGAATTCTTTGTTTAGCTCTGAACCCCACTTTTGAATAGGGTTATTTGTCTCCCTGCGGTCTAACTTCTTGAGTTCTTTGTATAGTTTGGATATATGGCCTCTATCTGTTGTAGGATTGGTAAAGATCTTTTCCCAATCTGTTTGTTGCCGTTTTGTTCTAATCACAGTGTCCTTTGCCTTACAGAAGCTTTGCAGTTTTATGAGATCCCATTTGTCGATTCTTGATCTTTGAGCATAAGCCATTGGTGTTTTGTTCAGGAAATTTTTTCCAGTGCCCATGTGTTTGAGATGCTGCCCTAGCTTTTCTTCTATTAGTTTGAGTGTATCTGGTTTGATGTGGAGGTCCTTGATCCACTTGGACTTAAGTTTTGTACAGGGTGATAAGCATGGATCGATTTGCATTCTTCTACATGTTGACCTCCAGTTGAACCAGCACCATTTGCTGAAAATGCCATCTTTTTTCCATTGAATGTTTTTGGCTCCTTTGTCAAAAATCAAGTGACCATAGGTGTGTGGGTTCATTTCTGGGTCTTCAATTCTATTCCATTGGTCTATCTGTCTGTCTTTGTACCAATACTATGCAGTTTTTACCACTATTGCTCTGTAATACTGCTTGAGTTCAGGGATAGTGGTTTCCCCTGAAGTCCTTTTATTGTTGAGGATAGTTTAAGGTATCCTGGGTTTTTTGTTATTCCATATGAATTTGCAAATTATTCTGTCTAACTCTTTGAAGAACTGGATTGGTATTTTGACGGGGATTGCATTGAATCTGTAGATTGCTTTTGGTAAAATGGCCATTTTTACTATATTAATCCTGCCAATCCATGAGCATGGGAGATCTTTCCATCTTCTGATGTCTTCTTCAATTTCTTTCTTCAGAGGCTTGAAGTTCTTATTGTAGAGATATTTTACTTGCTTGATTAAAGTCACTCCGAGGTACTTTATATTATTTGGGTCTATTATGAAGGGTGTCGTTTCCCTAATTTCTTTCACGGCTTGTTTCTCTTTTGTGTAGAGGAAGGCTACTGATTTATTTGAGTTAATTTTATACCTCGCCACTTTGCTGAAGTTGTTTATCAGCTTTAGTAGTTCTCTGGTGGAACGTTTGGGATCACTTAAATATACTATCATATCATCTGTAAATAGTGATATTTTGACTTCTTCTTTTCCGATCTGTATCCCCTTGATCTCCTTTTGTTGTCTGATTGCTCTGGCTAGAACTTCAAGAACTATATTGAATAAGTAGGGAGAGAGTGGGCAGCCTTGTCTAGTCCCTGATTTTAGTGGGATTGCTTCAAGTTTCTCTCCATTTAGTTTAATGTTAGCAACTGGTTTGCTGTATATGGCTTTGACTATGTTCAGGTATGGGCCTTGAATTCCTATTCTTTCCAGGACTTTTATCATGAAGGGGTGTTGAATTTTGTCAAATGCTTTCTCAGCATCTAATGAAATGATCATGTGGTTTTGTTCTTTCAGTTTGTTTATATAATGGATCACGTTGATGGTTTTCCGTATATTAAATCATCCCTGCATGCCTGGGATGAAGCCTACTTGATCATGGTGGAGGATTGTTTTGATGTGCTCTTGGATTCGGTTTGCCAGAATTTTATTGAGTATTTTTGTGTTGATATTCATAAGGGAAATTGGTCTGAAGTTCTCTTTCTTTGTTGGGTCTTTGTGTGGTTTAGGTATAAGAGTAATTGTGGCTTCATAGAAGGAATTCAGTAGTGCTCCATCTGTTTCAATTTTGTGGAATAGTTTGGATAGTATTGGTATGAGGTCTTCGTTGATTGATTATTTCCTGTCTTCTACTCCTCCTGGGCGTATTTGCTTCTTTTTGTTCTAGAGCTTTTAGGTGTGCTGTCAAGCTGGTGACATATGCTCTTTCCTGTTTCTTTCTGCAGGCACTCAGCACTATGAGTTTTCCTCTTAGCACAGTTTTCATTGTGTTCCATAAGTTTGGGTATGTTGTACCTTCATTTTCATTAAATTCTAAAAAGTTTTTAATTTCTTTCTTTATTTCTTCCTTGACCAGGTTATCATTGAGTAGAGCATTGTTCAATTTCCAAGTATATGTGGGCATTCTTCCTTGATTGTTATTGAAGACCAGTTTTAGCCCGTGGTGGTCCGATAGCACGCATGGGATTATTTCTATCTTTCTGTACCTGTTGAGGCCCGTTTTTTGACCAATTATATGGTCAATTTTGGAGAAAGTACCATGAGGAGCTGAGAAGAAGGTATATCCTTTTGCTTTAGGATAGAATGTTCTATAAATATCCGTTAAGTCCATTTGGCTCATGACTTCTCTTTGTCTGTCTACATCTCTGTTTAATTTCTGTTTCCATGATCTGTCCATTGATGAGAGTGGGGTGTTGAAATCTCCCACTATTATTGTGTGAGGTGCAATGTGTGTTTTGAGCTTTAGTAAGGTTTCTTTTACATATGTAGGTGCCCTTGTATTTGGGGCATAGATATTTAGGATTGAGAGTTCATCTTGGTGGATTTTTCCTTTGATGAATATGAAGTGTCCTTCCTTATCTTGTTTGATGACTTTTAGTTGAAAATTGATTTTATTTGATATTAGAATGGTTACTCCAGCTTGCTTCTTCTGACCATTTGCTTGGAAAATTGTTTTCCAGCCTTTCAGTCTGAGGTAATGTCTGTCTTTGTCTCTGAGGTGTGTTTCCTGTAGGCAGCAGAATGCAGGGTCCTCGTTGCGTATCCAGTTTGTTAATCTATGTCTTTTTATTGGGGAGTTGAGGCCATTGATGTTGAGAGATATTAAGGAATAGTGATTATTGTTTCCCGTTATATTCATATTTGGATGTGAGGTTATGTTTGTGTGCTTTCATTCTCTTTGTTTTTTTGCCAAGACGATTAGTTTCTTGCTTCTTCTAGGGTATAGCTTGCCTCCTTATGTTGGGCTTTACCATTTATTATCCTTTGTAGTGCTGGATTTGTAGAAAGATATTGTGTAAATTTGTTTTTGTCATGGAATATCTTGGTTTCTCCATCTATGTTAATTGAGAGTTTTGCAGGATACAGTAACCTGGGCTGGCATTTGTGTTCTCTTAGGGTCTGTATGACATCAGTCCAGGATCTTCTGGCCTTCATAGTTTCTGGCGAGAAGTCTGGTGTGATTCTGATAGGTCTGCCTTTATATGTTACTTGACCCTTTTCTCTTACTGCTTTTAATATTCTTTCCTTATTTTGTGCGTTTCGTGTTTTGACTATTATGTGACGGGAGGTGTTTCTTTTCTGGTCCAATCTATTTGGAGTTCTGTAGGCTTCTTGTATGCCTATGGGTATCTCTTTTTTTAGGTTAGGGAAGTTTTCTTCTATGATTTTGTTGAAGATATTTACTGGTCCTTTGAGCTGGGAGTCTTCACTCTCTTCTATACCTATTATCCTTAGGTTTGATCTTCTCATTGAGTCCTGGATTTCCTGTATGTTTTGGACCAGTAGCCTTTTCTGCTTTACATTACCTTTGACAGTTGAGTCAATGATTTCTATGGAATCTTCTGCTCCTGAGATTCTCTCTTCCATCTCTTGTATTCTGTTGGTGATGCTTGTATCTACGGCTCCTTGTGTCTTCCTTTGGTTTTCTATATCCAGGGTTGTTTCCATGTGTTCTTTCTTGATTGCTTCTATTTCCATTTTTAATTCCTTCAACTGTTTGATTGTGTTTTCCTGGAATTCTTTCAGGGATTTTTGCGATTCCTCTCTGTAGGCTTCTACTTGTTCTCTAAGGGAGTTCTTCACGTCTTTATTGAAGTCCTCCAGCCTCATGATCAAATAGGATTTTGAAACTAGATCTTGCTTTTCTGGTGTGTTTGGACATTCCATGTTTGTTTTGGTGGGAGAATTGGGCTCCGATGATGCCATGTAGTCTTGGTTTCTTTTGCTTGGTTTCCTGCGCTTGACTCTCGCCATCAGATTATCTCTAGTGTTACTTTGTTCTGCTATTTCTGACAGTGGCTAGACTGTCCTATAACCTGTGTGTCAGGAGTGCTGTAGACCTGTTTTCCTCTCTTTCAGTCAGTTATGGGGACAGAGTGTTCTGCTTTCGGGTGTGTAGTTTTTCCTCTCTACGGGTCTTCAGCTGTTCCTGTGGGCCTGTGTCTTGAGTTCACCAGGCGGGGTGCTGCCCAAGGGCTTTCTGCGGCGGCAGCAACCAGGAAGACCTGTGCCGCTCCTTCCGGGAGCTTCAGTGCACCAGGGTTTCAGATGGCCTTTGGTGTTTTCCTCTGGCGTCCGAGATGTATGTACAGAGAGTAGTCTCTTCTGGTTTCCCAGGCTTGTCTGCCTCTCTGAAGGTTCAGCTCTCCCTCCCACGGGATTTGGGTGCAGAGAACTGTTTATCCGGTCTGTTTCCCTCAGGTTCCGGCGGTGTCTCAGCCAGGGGTCCTGCCGCTCCTGGGCCCTCCCACACGGGAGCCCAGAGGCCTTATACAGTTTCCTCTTGGGCCAGGGATGTGGGCAGGGGTGGGCAGTGTTGGTGGTCTCTTCCACTCTGCAGCCTCAGGAGTGCCCACCTGACCAGGCGGTGAGGTCTCTTTCCCACAGGGTCTGGGAGCAGAGAGCTGCTGCGGGCCGGGATCCGCGGGCGTGGGACCTCCGGCCAGGACTAGTTTTTATTTCTTCCTGTTACATTCATATTTGGATGTTTGTGTGCTTTTCTTCTCCTTGTTTTGTTGCCAAGATGTTTAGTTTCTTGCTTTTTCTAGGGTGTAGCTTGCCTCCTTATGTTGGGCTTTACTATTTATTATCCTTTGTAGCGCTGGATTTGTACTCTATGATATCAGGAAATTAACCCAAAATTCCCGTGGAGCCCACCTTAAGAGAATCCGAGCTTCCTGTGGTGGTAGATATCAAAAGTAACCACAAACCCTCGCTAACCGGCATCAACAGAGCCATATGGCCCTTAGCGGTGTAATTCTTAAAACAAACCAAATATCTTTTATCAATTCTAGTATCAATAAGCAACACATCAAACCAGGACTTTAGCCCAAAATATCTCAATCTGTTAAGCTCTCTACCCGGAGCCACAGATTTTTCTTTAACCTTAATAACTTCTAAAATATATGCCTGCATTTACTCTCCTTGGTGTTACAGACATTTTATCACAACACTCAACTTGGAGTTAGTGACTAATTTTTCCCTTTCTAAGTTCTGAACCATAGATGAAAATCTCCATGTGATTCGGGTAATCTCTTTACTCTCCTTTAAACAAACTTAAACACCTTCTATCAATTCTAATACCAATAAACAACTTAAAACTTGGGAATTTAACCCAAAATATATCCACCTGTTAAGCTCTCTACCTGGAACCACAGGTTTTTCTTTAACCTTAATAACTTCTAAAATATATGCCTGCATTCACTCTCCTTGGTGTTACAGACATTTCATCACAACGCTCAACTTGGAGTTAGTGACTAATTTTTCCCCAAGTTCTGAACCTTGGATGAAAATCCCCACCTGATTCAGGTAATCTCTTTACTCTCTTCTTTCTAAAAACAAACTCAATCACCTTTTAATAATACCTGTAATTAAGAAGTAGCTTGTCTAACTAGGATTTCAACCCAAAATTCCCATGGAGCCCACGTTAAAAAGAATATGAGTGTCCTGAAAGACTTTTTAAACAACTTTCTTTAAAAAGCAGCTTTTCATCTCTGACTCTCTGATCTGCCATTACTTATCACACAACAGGGGACTTACAGTCTGTCAGCCTAGGTGGCTTCCCCTTTCTTTGTTTGAATTCTGGCACTTAAGATATCACATGACTTAACATGGCTCCGGCCTCCTCTTACTTAGAAAGTAAAAACTTTCTCTCAACTCTCAGGATTACTAGTAGATTCTTGCACATCACCTTGGTGCACCATCTGTTGTTGTAAAAATATATAAAATAGAAAGGAGTAATGTGGTCTTTTACCCCGCTAGTTCCATGCCCCGGTGTCCCAAGATATCTGCTAGATATCTTGGTGGAAACACAGCCCAGCCACACACTTTCTTACACTCAAACCCTCACATAAAAGAACACACAACACAATAATCTTAGATCCAATTGGTAAAATATAATTGTCCACTTAAACATACAAAGCCCGGTACCATCCATCCCTTGAGAACATTAATAACAACCTGTAAATACACAGAGCAGAATCTTAACATCACCTGCCATGGCTTCTTCCCTCTCTAGTCCTCTTATTTACATTTCGATTGTTATTCCCATTCCCAGTTTCCTGGCCAACATCCCCCAGCCCCTCCCCCTCCCCTTCTCTATGGGTGTCCCTCCACATCCTCCCCCCATTACCACCTTCCCCACAACAATCACGTTCACTGGGGGTTCAGTCTTGGCAGGACCAAGGGCTTCCCCTTCCATTGGTGCTCTTACTAGGCTATTCATTGCTACCTATGAGGTTGGAGCCCAGGGTCAGTCCATGTATAGTCTTTGGGTAGTGGCTTAGTCCCTGGAAGCTCTGGTTGCTTGGCATTGTTGTACATATGGGGTCTCGAGCCCCTTCAAGCTCTTCCAGTTCTTTCTCTGATTCCTTCAACAGGGGTCCCGTTCTCAGTTCAGTGGTTTGCTGCTGGCATTCGCCTCTGTATTTGCTGTATTCTTGCTGTGTCTCTCAGGAGAGATCTACATCCGGTTCCCATTGGCCTGCACTTCTTTGCTTCATCCATCTTGTCTAATTGGGTGGCTGTATATGTATGGGCCACATGTGGGGCAGGCTCTGAATGGGTGTTCCTTCAGTCTCTGTTTTAATCTTTGCCTCTCTATTCCTTGCCAAGGGTATTCTTGTTCCCCTTTTAAAGAAGGAGTAAAGCATTCACATTTTGATCATCCATCTTGAGTTTCATGTGTTCTATGCATCTAGGGTAATTCAAGCATTTGGGCTAATAGCCACTTATCAATGAGTGCATACCATTTGTGTTTTTCTGTGATTGGGTTACCTCACTCAGGATGATATTTTCCAGTTCCAACCATTTGCCTACGAATTTCATAAAGGCATTGTTTTTGATAGTTGAGTAATATTCCATTGTGTAGATGTACCACATTTTCTGTATCCATTCCTCTGTTGAAGGGCATCTGGGTTCTTTCCAGCTTCTGGCTATTATAAATAAGGCTGCTATGAACATAGTGGAGCACGTGTTTTTGTTATATGTTAGGGCATCTTTTGGGTATATGCCCAAGAGAGGTATAGCTGGATCCTCAGGCAGTTCAATGTCCAATTTTCTGAGGAACCTCCAGACTGATTTCCAGAATGGTTGTACCAGTCTGCAATCCCACCAACAATGGAGGAGTGTTCCTCTTTCTCCACATCCTCGCCAGCATTTGCTGTCCCCTGAGTTTTTGATCTTAGCCATTCTCACTGGTGTGAGGTGAAATCTCAGGGTTGTTTTGATTTGCATTTCCTTATGACTAAAGATGTTGAACATTCCTTTAGGTGTTTCTCAGCCATTTGGCATTCCTCAGCTGTGAATTCTTTGTTTAGCTCTGAACCCCACTTTTTAATAGGGTTATTTGTCTCCCTGCAGTCTAACTTCTTGAGTTCTTTGTATATTTTGGATATAAGGCCTCTATCTGTTGTAGGATTGGTAAAGATCTTTTCCCAATCTGTTGGTTGCCATTTTGTCCTAACCACAGTGTCCTTTGCCTTACAGAAGCTTTGCAGTTTTATGAGATCCTATTTGTTGATTCTTGATCTTTGAGTATAAGCTATTGGTGTTTTGTTCAGGAAATTTTCTCCAGTACCCATGTGTTCGAGATGCTTCCCCACTTTTTCTTCTATTAGTTTGAGTGTATCTGGTTTGATGTGCAGGTCCTTGATCCACTTGGACTTATGTTTTGTACAGGGTGATAAGCATGGATCTTGCATTCTTCTACATGCTGACCTCCAGTTGAACCAGCACCATTTGCTGAAAATGCTATCTTTTTTCCATTTGATGGTTTTGGCTCCTTTGTCAAAAATCAAGTGACCATAGGTGTGTGGGTTCATTTCTGGGTCTTCAATTCTATTCTACTGGTCTAACTGTCTGTCTCTGTACCAATACCATACTATTCCTCTTCTCTTAGGTTGAGGCTGTTTTCCTAGGTAATTTCTTTTAGCTGAGTTTAATCTAACTGAAGTGGAATTTGCATCTCCACCCAGACTGGAGATCTTATGCTCCTGAGTGACATGGTTCTTTCTTTCTTTCTTTTTTTTTTTTACTTAATATATTCATCTTTCCTTCCTCCCTTAACCACTGCGGCTGGAAGGATAAACTGCAGGCCTTGATTTCAGCTTATAGTTAGGGGGTACAAACAGAATGAAAAAGCATAAATGTATTATAGGAATTCTCGGAAAGATAAGTACCAGGAGAGAAAGTAAATAAAAGCACAGTAAAGGAATAGAGTTTGACAGCAGTTGCTGTGTCAGATTGAAGTAATCGGTAAATGTCTCTGAGTAGAGTTCTCATGAATGTATAGAAAGGTGAGATCAAAGAATATTCCAGAGACTACTAAAGGCAATAGCCTGGAGGGGATCGTTTTTTGGTTCATTTGCGCAACAGCAGGAGGACAATAAGGGTAAAGTGGAGAGAAAAGGCAGAAAAATCATTGGATAGAAATTTAGAGACATAAAGGGTAAGATCATTGAGAATATAGGAAATCTTAAGGAAGGTGGAGAAATGATTCAGTGGTTACTGAAATATTAAAGATATGGTTGCTATTATTATGGGAACGGTGGATATTATTATGGGAACGGTGGAAGTATCCTACTTAAGGGATTGACATGGGACTTATATTTTCTAAATATCTTTCATGTTTTATACTGAAAAAAACCACTAGCAACAAAAATGAAATAAAAAAAAGAGTAGTTAGGGTACGACTAAAGAATTTTAGTAAAAAAACAATGGTCGATCATAGTAGATGGTAATAATTTTGGTTGATATGTTTAATCTTTATTATTTATTTGTTTATTTTTAATGTGTGCAAGTGTGCTGCCTGCACTTATGTATGTTATGTATGTTATGCGTCTGCTTGCAGAGGTCATGACAGGTGCAGAGCCCCATAGTCTGTATGTGCTTATTTGAGAATATAGTAAACAGATAGTATGACGTGAAATGATACAGTGAGGATAGAGTGAGAGAATCAAAATAGTCTTTCAACAGAGAAGATGAACTTTAGGCAACTAGTCACCCAGGTGTTGGAGGCTGACAGAACAAAATGGAAACATTCCGGTATCCTGGACTGGGTGGATGATATGCTGACTCAGAAGGCAGAGACTAAAATGGAGAGGTAGGACATTTAGGGGAGAAAACAATCTCCGGAGGTGAAACTCAAACCAATGATGGAGGAGTAAGTACAGCCTGGCAGCTACAGGTGCTTCTAATGGGGCTCGGTGAGGCTACCTAAGGAAATGCAGAAAGAGTCTAGTGTCACAACACGTAGAGGCTGACAGAGGATAAGGTCAAGCTCTGTGATGATTGATGACATTATTCTTTGAGATTCGAGAAAAGTACGAGTTCTTGGAATCTTAGAAACACACACACACACATACACACACACGCACACACACACACACACACACAGAGGTAGAGAGGATACAGACGCACCCTTAACACACACCTTTAGTTTGTATAAGGAAACACCCATGCTTGAAAGTGACATCTAATTGAGAGGAGGCGAAGTGATGAGTCAGAGAAAGATTTGACAGAATAGGATACGCCCATCCCTCACAAGAACAGAGAGAAAAGAGAGGATTTTTAACAGAGACAGGTTGCAGTGAGAGAACAAGCTAGACACAGTTGACGACAGAAGGAGCTAGAAGATGAGAACAAATCGCCTAAGTTCCTATGAAGCCAAACAGATCAATTCGGTCAGAAGTTGAAAGAAGCAAATTTGAATCAGTTAGCATGGAGAAGGGTTTTGAGCCATCAGAGCTGATTAACTGCCACAGTTGTGAAAGAGATAGAAAGGATGACCTTATCCAGCAGTAAGTAAGTGTCAGGAGCTGAGAACATTCTAGGCCTAGATTAGGTTACTTTGAGGCTAGAAACTTCTAGGTCTAGTCCCACGTTAGCAGACAGAGGTCATACACCTCTACATAACAATTACATCAGACAAATTAAAGACACACACACACACACACACACACACACACACACACACAGAGGATATGTGTGTGTGTGTGTGTGTGTGTGTGTGTGTATGAGAGAGAGAGAGAGAGAGAGAGAGAGAGAGAGAGAGGTATTTGTCAGCCAGTGTCTGCTTAACTCTTATCACTGATTACATTTTTTGAACTATTTAGTTTCCGAGTTCTTTGTATATTCAAGATAATACTCTTTTTTTAGATGCAGATGTAGGAAAGATACACACCCCCAACCATAGGCTTTTTACCTGATTACTCCCTTTGCTGTGCAGAAGTGTTTAAGTTTCATGATATTAGAATAAGAGGGAAAACACCAAGTTCGAGAGAGAGAAAAGGATAATTTTAAGAGGGAAAACCTTATGAGGAACGAAGGACATAGCACAGAAAGATGTTGGCGACATGGATTCGGATAAGGGAGTGTTGGTTGATTTTCGTTGCAGGAAGAACAGAGAAACAACTTTTGATTGTTTGAACACCACCTGCTAAAAGTTAAGAAGAAGGAGCCGTGGACGTTTGGAAAGTCTGGAAAATTCTAAAATGTTCATTTTTGAGAGTGAACGAGAGCGAGTAATGCGAATTTAGTGGCCATCTGAGGAAAAGCGAAACAGTTGCTATAATTGCTCTCGAGGTCTACTAGAGCTGTACATATTTGTGTTCAGTTGAGCTCATGAAAATTCATTGAATTCCTAGATGCACTTATTAATAAATATGACCCTTTATGTTAAATTATTTTGGAGAACTGCTATTCGGAAAATTGGCCTCTGAGTCCCGACAGATTTTCTAGCTCCATTAGTAATTTAAAAAGGGTCAAAAATCATTTGAACTGCCTCCAGGCAAATTCACAGCTTTGTAAAATTCACGTGTTTAAGTGGCACGTTAGAAATAGAGGACGGGTCCCAAACCCCGTGGGAGAGAGACCTCACCGCCTGATCAAGTGGGCACTCCTGAGGCTGCAGAGCGGAGGAGACCACCAACACTGCCCACCCCTGCCCACATCCCTGGCCCAAGAGGCAACTGTATAAGGCCTCTGGGTTCCCGTAGGGGAGGGCCCGGGAGCGGCAGGACCCCTGCGCCTGAGACACTGCCGGAACCTGAAGGAAACAGACCGGATAAACAGTTCTCTGCACCCAAATCCCGTGGGAGGGAGAGCTGAACCTTCAGAGAGGCGGACACGCCTGGGAAACCAGAAGAGACTGCACTCTGTGCACATCCAGGCGCCAGAGGAAAACACCAAACGCCATCTGGAACCCTGGTGCACGGAGGCTCCTGGAAAGAGCGGCGCAGATCTTCCCGGTTGCTGCCACAGCGGAGAGGACTTAGGCAGTACCCCACGAGCAAACTTGAGCCTTGGAACTGCAGGTAGGACCAACTTTCCCCCTGCAAGAAACCTGCCTGGTGAACTCAGGACACACAGAGGCAAAATTCCTCTAAGGCCGGGCACTTCCTGTGTTTACCGGAAGTCCCACACCGGCGGATCCCGGACCGCAGCAGCTCTCTGCTCCCAAACCCCGTGGGAGAGAGACCTCACCGCCTGATCAAGTGGGCACTCCTGAGGCTGCAGAGCGGAGGAGACCACCAACACTGCCCACCCCTGCCCACATCCCTGGCCCAAGAGGCAACTGTATAAGGCCTCTGGGTTCCCATAGGGGAGGGCCCGGGAGCGGCAGGACCCCTGCGTCTGAGACACTGCCGGAACCTGAAGGAAACAGACCGGATAAACAGTTCTCTGCACCCAAATCCCATGGGAGGGAGAGCTGAACCTTCAGACAGGCGGACACGCCTGGGAAACCAGAAGAGACTGCACTCTGTGCACATCCAGGCGCCAGAGGAAAACACCAAACGTCATCTGAAACCCTGGTGCACGGAGGCTCCCGGAAGGAGCGGCACAGATTTTCCCGGTTGCTGCCACAGCGGAGAGGACTTAGGCAGTACCCCACGAGCAAACTTGAGCCTTGGAACCACAGGTAGGACAAACTTTACCCCTGCAAGAAACCTGCCTGGTGAACTCAAGACACAGGCCCACAGGAACAGCTGAAGACCCGTAGAGAGGAAAAACTACACGCCCGAAAGCAGAACACTCTGTCCCCATAACTGGCTGAAAGAAAACAGGAAAACAGTTCTACAGCACTCCTGACACACAGGCTTATAGGACAGTCTAGCCACTGTCAGAAATAGCAGAACAAAGTAACACTAGAGATAATCTGATGGCGAGAGGCAAGCGCAGGAACCCAAGCAACAGAAACCAAGACTACATGGCATCATCGGAGCCCAATTCTCCCACCAAAGCAAACACGGAATATCCAAACACACCAGAAAAGCAAGACCTAGTTTCAAAATCATATTTGATCATGATGCTGGAGGACTTCAAGAAAGACATAAAGAACTCCCTTAGAGAACAAGTAGAAGCCTACAGAGAGGAATCGCAAAAATCCCTGAAAGAATTCCAGGAAAACACAATCAAACAGTTGAAGGAATTAAAAATGGAAATAGAAGCAATCAAGAAAGAACACATGGAAACAACCCTGGACATAGAAAATCAAAAGAAAAGACAAGGAGCTGTAGATACAAGCTTCACCAACAGAATTCAAGAGATGGAAGAGAGAATCTCAGGAGCAGAAGATTCCATAGAAATCATTGACTCAACTGTCAAAGATAATGTAAAGCAGAAAAAGCTACTGGTCCAAAACATACAGGAAATCCAGGACTCAATGAGAAGATCAAACCTAAGGATAATAGGTATAGAAGAGAGTGAAGACTCCCAGCTCAAAGGACCAGTAAATATCTTCAACAAAATCATAGAAGAAAACTTCCCTAACCTAAAAAAAGAGATACCCATAGGCATACAAGAAGCCTACAGAACTCCAAATAGATTTGACCAGAAAAGAAACACCTCCCGTCACATAATTGTCAAAACACCAAACGCACAAAATAAAGAAAGAATATTAAAAGCAGTAAGAGAAAAAGGTCAAGTAACATATAAAGGCAGACCTATCAGAATCACACCAGACTTTTCGCCAGAAACTATGAAGGCCAGAAGATCCTGGACAGATGTCATACAGACCCTAAGAGAACACAAATGCCAGCCCAGGTTACTGTATCCTGCAAAACTCTCAATTAACATAGATGGAGAAACCAAGATACTCCATGACAAAACCAAATTTACACAATATCTTTCTACAAGTCCAGCACTACAAAGGATAATAAAGGGTAAAGCCCAACATAAGGAGGCAAGCTATACCCTAGAAGCAAGAAACTAATCATCTTGGCAACAAAACAAAGAGAATGAAAGCACACAAACATAACCTCACTTCCAAATATGAATATAACGGGAAGCAATAATCACTATTCCTTAATATCTCTCAATATCAATGGCCTCAACTCCCCAATAAAAAGACATAGATTAACAAACTGGATACGCAACGAGGACCCTGCATTCTGCTGCCTACAGGAAACACACCTCAGATACAAAGACAGACATTACCTCAGAGTGAAAGGCTGGAAAACAATTTTCCAAGCAAATGGTCAGAAGAAGCAAGCTGGAGTAGCCATTCTAATATCAAATAAAATCAATTTTCAACTAAAAGTCATCAAAAAAGATAAGGAAGGACACTTCATATTCATCAAAGGAAAAATCCACCAAGATGAACTCTCAATCCTAAATATCTATGCCCCAAATAAAAGGGCACCTACATATGTAAAAGAAACCTTACTAAAGCTCAAAACACACATTGCACCTCACACAATAATAGTGGGAGATTTCAACACCCCACTCTCATCAATGGACAGATCATGGAAACAGAAATTAAACAGAGATGTAGACAGACTAAGAGAAGTCATGAGCCAAATGGACTTAATGGATATTTATAGAACATTCTATCCTAAAGCAAAGGGATATACCTTCTTCTCAGCTCCTCATGGTACTTTCTCCAAAATTGACCATATAATTGGTCAAAAAACGGGCCTCAACAGGTACAGAAAGATAGAAATAATCCCATGCGTGCTATCGGACCACCACGGCCTAAAACTGGTCTTCAATAACAATAAGGGAAGAATGCCCACATATACGTGGAAATTGAACAATGCTCTACTCAATGATAACCTGGTCAAGGAAGAAATAAAGAAAGAAATTAAAAACTTTTTAGAATTTAATGAAAATGAAGGTACAACATACCCAAACTTATGGGACACAATGAAAGCTGTGCTAAGAGGAAAACTCATAGCGCTGAGTGCCTGCAGAAAGAAACAGGAAAGAGCATATGTCAGCAGCTTGACAGCACACCTAAAAGCTCTAGAACAAAAAGAAGCAAATACACCCAGGAGGAGTAGAAGGCAAGAAATAATCAAACTCAGAGCTGAAATCAACCAAGTAGAAACAGAAAGGACCATAGAAAGAATCAACAGAACCAAAAGTTGGTTCTTTGAGAAAATCAACAAGATAGATAAACCCTTAGCCAGACTAACGAGAGGACACAGAGAGTGCGTCCAAATTAACAAAATCAGAAATGAAAAGGGAGACATAACTACAGATTCAGAGGAAATTCAAAAAATCATCAGATCTTACTATAAAAACCTATATTCAACAAAACTTGAAAATCTTCAGGAAATGGACAATTTCCTAGGCAGATACCAGGTATCGAAGTTAAATCAGGAACAGATAAACCAGTTAAACAACCCCATAACTCCTAAGGAAATAGAAGCAGTCATTAAAGGTCTCCCAACCAAAAAGAGCCCAGGTCCAGACGGGTTTAGTGCAGAATTCTATCAAACCTTCATAGAAGACCTTATACCAATATTATCCAAACTATTCCACAAAATTGAAACAGATGGAGCCCTACCGAATTCCTTCTATGAAGCCACAATTACTCTTATACCTAAACCACACAAAGACCCAACAAAGAAAGAGAACTTCAGACCAATTTCCCTTATGAATATCGACGCAAAAATACTCAACAAAATTCTGGCAAACCGAATCCAAGAGCACATCAAAACAATCATCCACCATGATCAAGTAGGCTTCATCCCAGGCATGCAGGGATGGTTTAATATAAGGAAAACCATCAACGTGATCCATCATATAAACAAACTGAAAGAACAGAACCACATGATCATTTCATTAGATGCTGAGAAAGCATTTGACAAAATTCAACACCCCTTCATGATAAAAGTCCTGGAAAGAATAGGTATTCAAGGCCCATACCTAAACATAGTAAAAGCCATATACAGCAAACCAGTTGCTAACATTAAACTAAATGGAGAGAAACTTGAAGCAATCCCACTAAAATTAGGGACTAGACAAGGCTGCCCACTCTCTCCCTACTTATTCAATATAGTTCTTGAAGTTCTAGCCAGAGCAATCAGACAACAAAAGGAGATCAAGGGGATACAGATCGGAAAAGAAGAGGTCAAAATATCACTATTTGCAGACGACATGATAGTATATTTAAGTGATCCCAAAAGTTCCACCAGAGAACTACTAAAGCTGATAAACAACTTCAGCAAAGTGGCTGGGTATAAAATTAACTCAAATAAATCAGTTGCCTTCCTCTATACAAAAGAGAAACAAGCCGAGAAAGAAATTAGGGAAACGACACCCTTCATAATAGACCCAAATAATATAAAGTACCTCGGTGTGACTTTAACCAAGCAAGTAAAAGATCTGTACAATAAGAACTTCAAGACACTGAGGAAAGAAATTGAAGAAGACCTCAGAAGATGGAAAGATCTCCCATGCTCATGGATTGGCAGGATTAATATAGTAAAAATGGCCATTTTACCAAAAGCAATCTACAGATTCAATGCAATCCCCATCAAAATACCAATCCAATTCTTCAAAGAGTTAGACAGAACAATTTGCAAATTCATCTGGAATAACAAAAAACCCAGGATAGCTAAAGCTATCCTCAACAATAAGAGGACTGCAGGGGGAATCACTATCCCTGAACTCAAGCAGTATTACAGAGCAATAGTGATAAAAACTGCATGGTATTGGTACAGAGACAGACAGATAGACCAATGGAATAGAATTGAAGACCCAGAAATGAACCCACACACCTATGGGCACTTGATTTTTGACAAAGGAGCCAAAACCATCCAATGGAAAAAAGATAGCATTTTCAGCAAATGGTGCTGGTTCAACTGGAGGGCAACATGTAGAAGAATGCAGATCGATCCATGCTTATCACCCTGTACAAAGCTTAAGTCCAAGTGGATCAAGGACCTCCACATCAAACCAGACACACTCAAACTAATAGAAGAAAAACTAGGGAAGCATCTGGAACACATGGGCACTGGAAAAAATTTCCTGAACAAAACACCAATGGCTTATGCTCTAAGATCAAGAATCGACAAATGGGATCTCATAAAACTGCAATGCTTCTGTAAGGCAAAGGACACTGTGGTTAGGACAAAACGGCAACCAACAGATTGGGAAAAGATCTTTACCAATCCTATAACAGATAGAGGCCTTATATCCAAAATATACAAAGAACTCAAGAAGTTAGACCGCAGGGAAACAAATAACCCTATTAAAAAATGGGGTTCAGAGCTGAACAAAGAATTCACAGCTGAGGAATGCCGAATGGCTGAGAAACACCTAAAGAAATGTTCAACATCTTTAGTCATAAGGGAAATGCAAATCAAAACAACCCTGAGATTTCACCTCACACCAGTGAGAATGGCTAAGATCAAAAACTCAGGTGACAGCAGATGCTGGCGAGGATGTGGAGAAAGAGGAACACTCCTCCATTGTTTGTGGGATTGCAGACTGGTAAAACCATTCTGGAAATCAGTCTGGAGGTTCCTCAGAAAATTGGACATTGAACTGCCTGAGGATCCAGCCATACCTCTCTTGGGCATATACCCAAAAGATGCCTCAACATATAAAAGAGACACGTGCTCCACTATGTTCATCGCAGCCTTATTTATAATAGCCAGAAACTGGAAAGAACCCAGATGCCCTTCAACAGAGGAATGGATACAGAAAATGTGGTACATCTACACAATGGAATATTACTCAGCTATCAAAAACAACGAGTTTATGAAATTCGTAGGCAAATGGTTGGAACTGGAAAATATCATCCTGAGTGAGCTAACCCACTCACAGAAAGACATACATGGTATGCACTCATTGATAAGTGGCTATTAGCCCAAATGCTTGAATTACCCTAGATCCCTAGAACAAAGGAAACTCAAGACGGATGATCAAAATGTGAATGCTTCACTCCTTCTTTAAATGAGGAAAAAGAATACCCTTGGCAGGGAAGGGAGAGGCAAAGATTAAAACAGAGACTGAAGGAACACCCATTCAGAGCCTGCCCCACAGGTGGCCCATACATATACAGCCACCCAATTAGACAAGATGGATGAAGCAAAGAAGTGCAGACCGACAGGAGCCGGATGTAGATCGCTCCTGAGAGACACAGCCAGAATACAGCAAATACAGAGGCGAATGCCAGCAGCAAACCACTGAACTGAGAATAGGTCCCCCGTTGAAGGAATCAGAGAAAGAACTGGAAGAGCTTGAAGGTGCTCGAGACCCCAAAAGTACAACAATGTCAAGCAACCAGATCTTCCAGGGACTAAGCCACTACCTAAAGACTATACATGGACTGACCCTGGACTCTGTCCCCATAGGTAGCAATGAATATCCTAGTAAGAGCACCAGTGGAAGGGGAAGCCCTGGGTCCTGCTAAGACTGAACCCCCAGTGAACTAGACTATGCGGGGAGGGTGGCAATGGGGGGAGGTTTGGGAGGGGAACACCCACAAGGAAGGGGAGGGGGGAGGGTGATGTCTGTCCGGAAACCGGGAAAGGGAATAACACTTGAAATGTATATAAGAAATACTCAAGATAATAAAAAAAAAAAAGAATAAAAAAAAAAAAAGAAATAGAGGACGGTAGACCAGTAATCGACACAGCAACAGAATTCAAGTTATTTCTATTCTGACATTCTCTGTGACCACTTGGACCCAATAGCAATGTTTGATATTTAAAATAACGGAGCAAAGTTTAAATTGCAAAGTTGTTATAATTTTGTTTGTGAATATACCTTTTAGCTCATCGCTAAAATATACTCATCCCTGGCGGCGGCATTTAATGAATATAGTATTGTATTGAAGAGTGCGATATGCTAAAATACAACCCATTCCACGTATTGTGAAGAAAAAAACTTTCTGGAAAGGAGCTTTATGTTAAGGCTGATGGACTCATTGAAACTTAAATGAATGCGGAGAATTTGTACTTGTGTGGAGCCTAAGGACAGTTTATCTCAGTCTATCTTTAGCACCCCTAAAAGAGGAATTTCTTGCCCATTCTATGTCACACTCAATATCCTGATAAACACATAAAAAGCTTTGGAAAATATTAACCTAACAAAAATCTATTCTCCATCAATCAAAGGACTTAAAATGTTATCAGGTGACATCTGAGGCCTGCCTGCCTTGCTGCTACCTGCTTCCCTGCTGAAGCCATCCAGGTATCAAGTTTCCTTGATTTGTGATTTTGTTCTGCTACTATAAAACTTTTTGAAATGCCTTTCATATTAGAACCTAGAACCTGAGGTAACCTATCTCTTTCTTCTTGGGCCCGGGTTATTCACATTTGCTTCAAAATAAATGATCTCTTATTTCCTTTGAGATGAGGGCTCTGTGTATGTGTGTGTGTGTGTGTGTGTGTGTGTGTGTGTGTGTGTGTGTGTGTGTGTATGTGTGTGTGTGTGAGTTTGTGTGTGTGAGTTTGTGTGTGTGTATGTGTGTGTGTGTGTGTGTGTGTGTGTGTGTTGGTGTTGACAGCTATGTTCATCATCATTGATTGTCATCTTATCATGAATCTTGAGAAAGATCAACTAGCATTTTTGTGCATTTGCCTCAGTCCCTAATGTATTTAGAGAAGAACCACATGCAGTCTTTCCTCATGTTGTAAGCCTGAGACAACATCTATATCAAGATGAAACAGACATGTGTTTTTGAGTGCTACAAGGAAGAGGTAAAATGTTGAAATATATGTGATTAGAAAAATGGAAAAGTGAGATTTTTAACTTGGGCTTTCTTAGTTCATACTCACTGACCCATTTATTAAACTAGACCAGAATGCATGACATACAGAACCTAAGCAGTCATCATTTGTATTAGACTCTCTACAATTTACTTACTGCTATGATCAAATTATTGTGTCCTTCCAAAATCATATGTTAATACTTCCTATTATAAATGCAAAGATTGCAACTCTCATCTTCAAGGGAATGGGAGAGATCGCTTATTTTAGAGCCATTTTAAGCCACCATGGCCTAAATAGAGGTACAGTTTTAGTGTTTTGTTTTTAATCTCTCTCTCTCTCTCTCTCTCTCTCTCTCTCTCTCTCTCTCTCTCTCTCTCTCTCTCTCTCTCTCTGAAACAGAGTTTCTCTGTGTAGCCTTGGATTTCCTGGAACTTGTTCTGTAGACAAGTCTGACCTCAAACTCCTGCCTCTGCCTCTCGAGTGCTGGGCTTATAGGCATGTGCCACCACTGCCTTGCCTCATGAAGGTTTATAAATTTCAAGAACAAAAAGTCATAAATCAAAGCAAGTTCAAAATACACTGGAGTGTACATCAGAGGTGCAGGTACAGTGTGGTGAGGGAGGCTTTTCTAAAGGCTCAAGATGCTATCTGATGACATTCTTAGCTTTTGATTGGTTGAAACTAGTGTTCTGATAATTTAATGGTTTCTAAAATGCTTTTGTTTATTACTCAGAAGATGTTAGGGCTGTTTAGGAGGGCTTGAATTAGTAACTAGGCCCTGGACCTGCAACTTCCAACCTCTCCACAGTGCTGTAGATCATGTAGACTTTTTTTCAATTTTCTTCACACTATCATCCCCCAGTGTGATAGGGAAAGATAGAAAGACTCCTTGTCTGGTAGAAAAATAGGGAATAAAAAGGGTGAATTTCTAAGATGTCAACTTCTTCCTTACCTTCCTGACTTGAGACAAAACTTAAAACAAAGGCTTTGTAGGCATGTTTTGTCCCTGACTGGTGCCTCTCTACCTGCCGATGCACAGGTCCAGCAAGTTCAAGGCCTGCATAAGACGCCGTGTAATCATACAGCTTTTCTGGGACAGTTAACCACTGTAACTTTCTTCAAACTAATCAACCCTATTTTAGGGGAAGAAATTTTTTTTTTAAATTTTAGTTGAAAAAAAAATTTTAATTGGGTATTTCTTATTTATATTTCAAATGTTATTCCCTTTCCTGGTTTCCCGGACATAAACCCCCTAACCCCTCCTCCTCCCCTTCTATAAGGGTGTTCCCCTCCCCATCCACCCCCCATTACCGCCCCAGCCCAGTTCCCACAATTCCCTATACTGAGGGTCCAACCTTGGCAGGACCAAGGGTCTTTTCTTCCACTGGTGCCCTGCAAGGCCATCCTTTGCTACATATGCAGTTGGAGCCATGGGTCAGTCCATGTATAGTCTTTGGGTAGTGGTTTAGTCCCTGGAAGCTCTGGTTGTTCTTATGGGGTTGCAAGCTCCTTCAACTCTTTCAATCCTGTCTCTTAATTCCTCCAATGGGCGTCCCATTCTCAGTTCAGTGGTTTGCTGCTAGCATTCACCTCTATATTTGACATGCTCTGGCTATGTCTCTCAGGAGAGATTTATATTCAGTTCCTGTCAGCATGTACTAGTTAGCTTTATCCTTCTTGTCTAGTTTTGGTGGTTGTATATATATGGGCCACATGTGGGGCAGGCTCTGAATGGAGGTTCCTTCTGCTTTTGTTCTAAACTTTGCATCCCCAATCCCTCCTATGGATATTTTTGTTCCCCTTTTTAAGAAGGAGTGAAGCATCCACATTTTGGTCATCCTTATTCTTGAGTTTCATGTGGTCTGTGAGTTGCATCTTGGGTAATTTGAGCTTTTGGGCTAATATCCACTTATCAGTGAGTGCATACCATGTGTGTTTTTCTGTGATTAGGTTACCTCACTCAGGATAATATTTTCTAGTTCATTCCATTTGCCTATGAATTTCATGAAGTCATTGTTTTTGATAGCTGAATAGTTAAGTACTCCATTGTGTAGATGTACCACATTTTTTTGAATCCATTCCTCTGTTGAAGGGCATCTGGGTTCTTTCTAGCTTCTGGCTATTAAAAATTAGGCTGCTATGAACATACTGAAGGATGTCTTTGTTGTATGTTGGAGTATCTTTTGGGAATATGCCTAAGAGAGGTAAAGTTGGGTCCTCACATAGTGGAATGTCGTACCCCATTTTTTAATAGGGTTATTTGGCTCCCTGCAGTCTAACTTCTTGAGTTCTTTGTATATTTTGGATATAAGCCCTCTATCGAATGTAGGATTGGTAAAGATCTTTTCCCAATCTGTTGGTTGCTGTTTTGTCCTAATGACAGTGTCCTTTGACTTACAGAAGTTTCACAGTTTTATGAGGTCCCATATGTCAATTTTTGATCTTAGAGCATAAACCATTGGTGTTCTGTTCAGGAAATTTTTCCCAGTGCCCATGTGTTCAAGACTCTTCCCCATTTTTTCTTCTATTAGTTTGAGTGTATGTGGTTTGGTGTGAAGGTCCTTGATCCACTTGGACTTAAGCTTTGTACAGGGTGATAAGGATGGATCGATCTGCATTCTTCTACATGTTGACCTCCGGTTGAACCAGCACCATTTGCTGAAAATGCTATCTTTTTTCCATTGGATGGTTTTGGCTCCTTTGTAAAAAATCAAGTGACCATAGGTGTGTGGGTTCATTTCTGGGTCTTCAATTCTATTCCATTGGTCTATCTGTCTGTCTCTGTACCAATACCATGCAGTTTTTATCACTATTGCTCTGTAATACTGCTTGAGTTCAGGGATAGTGATTCCCCCTGAAGTCCTTTTATTGTTGAGGATAGCTTTAGCTATCCTGGGTTTTTTGTTATTCCAGATGAATTTGCAAATTGTTCTGTCTAACTCTTTGAAGAATTGGATTGGTATTTTGATGGGGATTGCATTGAATCTGTAGATTGCTTTTGGTAAAATGGCCATTTTTACTATATTATTCCTGCCAATCCATGAGCATGGGAGATCTTTCCATCTTCTGAGGTCTTCTTCAATTTCCTTCTTCAGTGTCTTGAAGTTCTTATTGTACAGATCTTTTACTTGCTTGGTTAAAGTCACACCGAGGTACTTTATATTATTTGGGTCTATTATGAAGGGTTTTGTTTCCCTAATTTCTTTCTCGGCTTGTTTCTCTTTTGTATAGAGGAAGGCAACTGATTTATTTGAGTTAATTTTATACCCAGCCACTTTGCTGAAGTTGTTTATCAGCTTTAGTAGTTCTCTGGTGGAACTTTTGGGATCACTTAAATATACTATCATATCATCTGCAAATAGTGATATTTTGACTTCTTCTTTTCCGATCTGTATCCCCTTGACCTCCTTTTGTTGTCTGATTGCTCTGGCTAGAACTTCAAGAACTATATTGAATAAGTAGGGAGAGAGTGGGCAGCCTTGTCTAGTCCCTGATTTTAGTGGGATTGCTTCAAGTTTCTCTCCATTTAGTTTAATGTTAGCAACTGGTTTGCTGTATATGGCTTTTACTATGTTCAGGTATGGGCCTTGAATTCCTATTCTTTCCAGGACTTTTATCATGGAGGGGTGTTGAATTTTGTCAAATGCTTTCTCAGCGTCTAATGAAATGATCATGTGGTTTTGTTCTTTCAGTTTGTTTATATAATGGATCACGTTGATGGTTTTCCGTATATTAAACCATCCCTGCATGCTTGGGATGAAGCCTACTTGTTCATGGAGGATGATTGTTTTGATGTGCTCTTGGATTCGGTTTGCCAGAATTTTGTTGAGTATTTTTGCGTCAATATTCATAAGGGAAATTGGTCTGAAGTTCTCTTTCTTTGTTGTGTCTTTGTGTGGTTTAGGTATAAGAGTAATTGTGGCTTCATAGAAGGTATTCGGTAGTGATCCATCTGTTTCAATTTTGTGGAATAGTTTGGATAATATTGGTATGAGGTCTTCTATGAAGGTTTGATAGAATTCTGCACTAAACCCGTCTGGACCTGGGCTCTTTTTGGTTGGGAGACCTTTAATGACTGCTTCTATTTCCTTAGGAGTTATGGGGTTGTTTAACTGGTTTATCTGTTCCTGATTTAACTTCGGTACCTGGTATCTGTCTAGGAAATTGTCCATTTCCTGAAGATTTTCAAGTTTTGTTGAATATAGGTTTTTATAGTAAGATCTGATGATTTTTTGAATTTCCTCTGAATCTGTTGTTATGTCTCCCTTTTCATTTCTGATTTTGTTAATTTGGACGCACTCTCTGTGTCCTCTCGTTAGTCTGGCTAAGGGTTTATCTATCTTGTTGATTTTCTCAAAGAACCAACTTTTGGTTCTGTTGATTCTTTCTATGGTCCTTGTTGTTTCTACTTGGTTGATTTCCGCTCTGAGTTTGATTATTTCCTGCCTTCTACTCCTCCTGGGTGTATTTGCTTCTTTTTGTTCTAGAGCTTTTAGGTGTGCTGTCAAGCTGCTGACATATGCTCTTTCCTGTTTCTTTCTGCAGGCACTCAGCGCTATGAGTTTTCCTCTTAGCACAGCTTTCATTGTGTCCCATAAGTTTGGGTATGTTGTACCTTCATTTTCATTAAATTCTAAAAAGTTTTTAATTTCTTTCTTTATTTCTTCCTTGACCAGGTTATCATTGAGTAGAGCATTGTTCAATTTCCAAGTATATGTGGGCATTCTTCCTTGATTGCTATTGAAGACCAGTTTTAGGCCGTGGTGGTCTGATAGCACGCATGGGATTATTTCTATCTTTCTGTACCTGTTGAGGCCCGTTTTTTGACCAATTATATGGTCAATTTTGGAGAAAGTACCATGAGGAGCTGAGAAGAAGGTATATCCTTTTGCTTTAGGATAGAATGTTCTATAATTATCCGTTAAGTCCATTTGGCTCATGACTTCTCTTAGTCTGTCTACATCTCTGTTTAATTTCTGTTTCCCTGATCTGTCCATTGATGAGAGTGGGGTATTGAAATCTCCCACTATTATTGTGTGAGGTGCAATGTGTGTTTTGAGCTTTAGTAAGGTTTCTTTTACATATGTAGGTGCCCTTGTATTTGGGGCATAGATATTTAGGATTGAGAGTTCACCTTGGTGGATTTTTCCTTTGATGAATATGAAGTGTCCTTCCTTATCTTGTTTGATGACTTTTAGTTGAAAATTGATTTTATTTGATATTATAATGGCTACTCCAGCTTGCTTCTTCTGACCATTTGCTTGGAAAATTGTTTTCCAGCCTTTCACTCTGAGGTAATGTCTGTCTTTGTCTCTGAGGTGTGTTTCCTGTAGGCAGCAGAATGCAGGGTCCTCGTTGCGTATCCAGTTTGTTAATCTATGTCTTTTTATTGGGGAGTTGAGTCCATTGATGTTGAGAGATATTAAGGAATAGTGATCATTGCTTCCCGTTATATTCATATTTGGATGTGAGGTTATGTTTGTGTGCTTTCATTCTCTTTGTTTTGTTGCCAAGACGATTAGTTTCTTGCTTCTTCTAGGGTATAGCTTGCCTCCTTATGTTGGGCTTTACCATTTATTATCCTTTGTAGTGCTGGATTTGTAGAAAGATATTGTGTAAATTTGGTTTTGTCATGGAATATCTTGGTTTCTCCATCTATGTTAATTGAGAGTTTTGCAGAATACAGTAACCTGGGCTGGCATTTGTGTTCTCTTAGGGTCTGTATGACATCAGTCCAGGATCTTCTGGCCTTCATAGTTTCTGGCGAGAAGTCTGGTGTGATTCTGATAGGTCTGCCTTTATATGTTACTTGACTTTTTTCCCTTACTGCTTTTAATATTCTTTCTTTATTTTGTGTGTTTGGTGTTTTGACTATTATGTGACGGGAGGTGTTTCTTTTCTTATTTGGATTTCTGTAGGCTTCTTGTATGCCTATGGGTATCTCTTTTTTTAGGTTAGGGAAGTTTTCTTCTATGATTTTGTTGAAGATATTTACTGGTCCTTTGAGCTGGGAGTCTTCACTCTCTTCTATACCTATTATCCTTAGGTTTGATCTTCTCATTGAGTCCTGGATTTCCTGTATGTTTTGGACCAGTAGCTTTTTCCGCTTTACATTATCTTTGACAGTTGAGTCAATGATTTCTATGGAATCTTCTGCTCCTGAGATTCTCTCTTCCATCTCTTGTATTCTGTTGGTGAAGCGTGTATCTACAGCTCCTTGTCTCTTCTTTTGGTTTTCTATATCCAGTGTTGTTTCCATGTGTTCTTTCTTGATTGCTTCTATTTCCATTTTTAATTCCTTCAACTGTTTGATTGTGTTTTCCTGGAATTCTTTCAGGGATTTTTGTGACTCCTCTCTATGGGCTTCTACTTGTTTATTTATGTTTTCCTGGAATTCTTTCAGGCATTTTTGCGATTCCTCTCTGTAGGCTTCTACTTGTTTATTAATGTTTTCCTGTGTTTCTCTGAGGGAGTTCTTCACGTCTTTCTTGAAGTCCTCCAGCATCATGATCAAATATGATTTTGAAACTAGATCTTGCTTTTCTGGTGTGTTTGGACATTCCATGTTTGTTTTGGTGGGAGAATTGTTCTCCGATGATGCCATGTAATCTTGGTTTCTGTTGCTTGGGTTCCTGCGCTTGCCTCTCGCCATCAGATTATCTCTAGTGTTACTTTGTTCTGCTATTTTTGACAGTGGCTAGACTGTCTTATAAGCCTGTGTGTCAGGAGTGCTGTAGACCTGTTTTACTGTTTTCTTTCAGCCAGTTATGGGGACAGAGTGTTCTGCTTTCGTGCGTGTAGTTTTTCCTCTCTACAGGTCTTCAGCTGTTCCTGTGGGCCTGTGTCTTGAGTTCACCAGGCAGGTCACTTGCAGCATACAAGTTGGTCTTACCTGTGGTCCCGAGGCTCAAGTTCACTCGTGGGGTGCTACCCAAGGGCTCTCTGCAGCGGCAGCAACCAGGAAGATATGTGCCGCCCCTTCCGGGAGCTTCAGTGCACCAGGGTTCCAGATGGCGTTTGGTGTTTTCCTCTGGCGTCCGTGATGTGTATGCAGAGTGCAGTCTCTTCTGGTTTCCCAGGCGTGTCTGCCTCTCTGAGGGTTTAGCTCTCCCTCCCACGGGATTTGGGTGCAGAGAACTGTTTATCTGGTCTGTTTCCTTCAGGTTCCGACGGTGTCTCAGGCAGGGGTCCTGCCGCTCCTGGGCCCTCCCCCACGGGAGCCCAGAGGCCTTATACAGTTTCCTCTTGGGCCAGGGATGTGGCCAGGGGTGGGCAGTGTTGGTGGTCTCTTCCGCTCTGCAGCCTTAGGAGTGCCCACCTGACTAGGCGGTGAGGTCTCTTTCCCCCGGGGTCTGGGAGCAGAGAGCTGCTGCGGGCCGGGATCCGTGGGTGTGGGACTCCGGTAAACACAGGACGTGCCCGGTCCTAGAGGAATTCTGCCTCTGTGTGTCCCGATTTCACCAGGCAGCTTTCTTGCAGCAGACAAGTTGGTCTTACCCGTGGTCCCGAGGCTCAAGTTTGCTCGCGGGGTGCTGCCCACCATCTCTCTGAGGCGGCAGCAACCAGGAAGACCTGTGCCGCCCCTTCTGGGAGCTTCAGTGCACCAGGGTTCCAGATGGCCTTTGGTGTTTTCCTCTGGCGTCCGAGATGTGTGTGCAGAGAGCAGTCTCTTCTGGTTTCCCAGGCTTGTCTGCCTCTCTGAAGGTTTAGCTCTCCCTCCCACGGGATTTGGGTGCAGAGAACTCCCAAATTTGCTTTTAATGACTTTTTTCTATCTTTTAAAAAATGTTAAATTAATTTATATATTTACCTTTAATTTCTTACTTATACTAAAATTTTACACTTTATTTTTGATTCTTATAAAGAAAATTTAGATGACTAACTTTAAACCTTTTTTTTGTTGTTATTTCTTTTTTTTTAATCGGATATATTTATTTATGTTTCAAATGTTATTCCCTTTCCCAGCTTCCTGTCCATAAGCCCCTTATCCCCTCCCCCTCCCCCATAAGGGTGTTTCCCCCCATTCATTCTCCCTTACCACCCTCCCCTGACATTCCCCTGCACTGGGGGTCCAACCTTGGCAGGACCAAGGGCTTCCCCTTCCACTGGTGCCCTTACTAGGCTCTTCATTGCTACGTATGCAGTTGGAGCCCAGGGTCAGTCCACGTTTAGTCTCTGGGTAGTGTAAACCTTAGTTTTTAATACAGAAAAAATTTCGAGACAAGATCTCCTTATGTATTGCAGTCTGCTACTTCAAACTCATCACAGTCTTCCTGCCTCAGCTTCCCGAGCGCTGGAATATAACACAAGCCTTTTATGGTGTTAATTTTACTCCATTCACCATAAAAATTTTGAAATTTTTTTAAAAAAATCATAAAATTCTAAATGTTTTTATCTTTCTTGTGGTCTCATCCTTGACCAGTGAGTGATTGATACATATGTTTGTTAAATATCTTTTTGCATGATTAAAATTCTTAAAATTGTGTTAACCTCTGTATGCTTATGATATGTTTGTGTTCATGATATATGTGTATATATTTATGATGCATACATGTTCATGATATGTGTTTATATATTTTCATGATATGTGTTCGTGATTTATATATTCATGATATATACATGTGTGCTCATGATATCTGTGTTCATGACACATGTGTGTGTTCATGATATGTGTGTGTTCGTGATCTATGTGTGCATGTGTGCATACCACAGCATGTGTATGGAGGTCGGAAGGTAACATTGTGATATTTCTCCTGTAAGACTCTCAGAGAGAATCTTCCCTCAGGAGGGAGATCCTTGAGCCCAATGACCAGTCCGAGTCCACAGGGTGCAATCTGCAAGAGGATTTTTATTGATCAGGATACACAGGTATCTGTGGGCGTCCCAGTCAATTCGGAAGACTGGCGCGCCTAGCAGAACCAGGGACGGGTTTTTATAGGGTATTGGGGAGCAGAAGCAGGCTTACAGAAGCAGATGCATGGTTGGTGGATTCAAGTGAGGTGCAGATGTATGGTTACACCCAATTGGCTATTCAAATGAGGTTGCCACACAGCAAGAGAATACGTGCAGGTTGGGGCATCCGGAATGTCAGGGGCTAGGGGCTTATCTCTTGTTAGGTGGCCCATAAAGCAATATCAATAATTTAGACTGGTTTCTGTATTTTGTTTTCTTTTATGGTCTGTTTCGTCTAAATGATGGGTCAGCTTGTCCCACAAAGCTTGGACACATCTGAACTTTCCCAGGCTTATTTTAGTTCTGAGTCTGTGTATCTAAAAACTTACTTTTTACTTCTATAGTTGAGGGCCTTGGGCTTGTATAATTCCCTTTCTGGGAGGGGGTCTTTCACTCCTTCCCTCTTTATGTGGTTGCCATGCACAAAACTCAGTTTTGCAGCCTTGAGTGACAAGTGCCTTTACCTGCTGAGCCATTCACTGCCCTTACTTGATTTTAATTTAATTATAATTAAAATAATTATTTCAATAACAATATTCATGAACCTGGTTTCCTTAGAAATAAATCCTTTACCTGCCCAGAGGACATGTGCTTTTTTTTTCTAGGACTGCATTGGTTTTGTAGATCTTACATGCTTGCTTTCTGAAAACATACAAGATAAAAGAGGGGCATCGCAGATGGGGACAGTTGAGCTCAGTCCCAGGAAGAAGCAGAGATTGGCTGTGCTTGAACATGAAGCAAAAGCCTCCAGCCATCACAGCCCCATCAGCAGAAGCTCATCTGTGCTCGTGAGAGTAAACGACTTTGTCTTACACCACTGGGCTGACTTATTCTATGGCCGTGCCTAACTTGTATAAATTGGTGCCTTGACTTCCTTGTGAACTTGCATAAGAAGAGCACTGGGGAACTGAGCTGTGCAGGTCAGGGCAACAGCAGTTATTTTCATTACTTGCTGGCTCAGTTGTGAGACTTGTAATCCAGAAAATGTAGTGCAGCTGCCTCAGGAGCTTAAGGGGATGGTTAATAATCCTTGCAGATAATTGAGTTATAGATCTAACAAAGAGAAAGAGCTGAGACAGAGTACCGGAGTCTGCCCACCGCTGACACTCAGGTACCCAAGCTCCCATAGGGAGCTCTGCTCTATTTAAGGCTATCTAAATTTTGTCACTAGACACTTAATTATACAGCATCGTAATCTAGCCTTTGATCGTACTTTTAGAAATTTCGGGTGATCAGTGTTGATTGAACACTGGTTATCTATCAGGCATCCTGTCGCATATTGGGTAAACAAATGTGAGTGTCATAGATGCTTTCTCTGAAGAGGGTCCTAGTGAAAAGAAAAATAGTATGTAGACAGATCTTTTGTGATAGACGTTATAGTAAAGACAGCAGAGTATCATGGCAGGGGGTGGAGGGTGCTGTTCAGGTTAGGAAGAGATAGGGATAATATGTCACTAAGGATTCACCACACTGGACCTGCTATCCTGGAGCAAGGCCTCACTTGTAAAGTTTCCAGAACCCCCCACAGTATCAGCACCAGCAGAGGGACCAGGCAGCTAATACATTTCTTTCATCCATGCTTCCCTCTCCCCTCTATGTCTGTGTCTGTGTCTGTGTCTGTGTCTGTGTCCTTGTCTGTGTCTGTGTCTGTGTCCTTGTCTGTGTCTGTGTCTGTGTCTGTGTCTGTGTGTCTCTGTCTCTGTCTCTGTCTCTGTCTCTCTCTCTCTCTCTCTCTCTCTCTCTCACACACACACACACACACACACACACACACATATCTGTCTGCATGAGTGTATGTAAAGGAGCACACATTCCACAGCAAACCTGTTCAGGGCAGAGACATTTTTGCACCTCAGTGGGGTCAAAATTGGATTTTGAAATCATCAATAAAAGTAGAAACATCCATTGATTAGAAATAAGGAACTCTCACATCCGCTTCCTTCCATTGCTGCGGTAAAATGTCCTGACTAAACCATTTCACGGACAAAGGGTGCATCTTGTCTTCTTTCCAGAGGGTGACTGTCCATCGCTGTGGGGAAGACGGGGCGGGCAGGAGCAGAGAGCTGCCTGCATATTGCCTCTTCACATGGAAGCAGAGGGAACAGCAAGAGGGGGCAGGTTGTAAATCTCAAAGTCCCCCCAGTCACATTCTTCCTCCAGCAAAGACCTATCTTCTAAAGGTTCCAGAACCTTTCCGAACAGTGCTGTCAGCCAGGGATCAAGTGTTCAAACACGGGAGCCCATGGATGACATTTCATTTAAACGACAACACTCCCCTTTATCGATCTCTCTCTTTAGATTAAGAATCACTTAAATGGCTTTCCTTACGTGTATTTTGCAATATATCTGATTTTTGTAGGGCCCAGGGATAGTAAGTTTATTCTTTCCTGATTTTTTTTTATTCCTTCTGTTGTAATTATGAACCTATGCTCGGAATTGAAATAAAAGATCATTTTCATCTTGTCGTGCTGCTAGGAAAGCTGCTAAAAGGGGAAGCATTGTTCTGAGTCTATTTCTCTATGCAGTGAATTAGAAAACTGAAGCAGCCATTCAGATTCCTGCATTTAAAATAGTTCAGGTTAATATAGTGCATGGTTCTCATTTATAATTGCTCAATGGTTTGGAATCCCCAAGGAATGTCTAGGTGCATTTATTTCTATTTTTAATGTTTTAAAAATGAAATTACATATATTCATATGTGTAAGGTAACATTTGATACACATAAGTGATTTGTGGAGTCTCGCTAAGTAGCTTGTGTTATTTGTCCTTTTGAGTCTGTCTTGACTTATTGTCAGTTCTGCCAAGTATTCATTTTCTAATAAATGTAGTAATTCATCAATAGTTATAGACTAGAATAGTAATAGAATAGAGTGAACTAATAGTTCATTCTTCTTTACAACTGAGTGAAATTCCATCTTGTGTATATATCACATTAAAAAAAAATCCCAACTCATCTGTTGAAGGATACTTAAACTGTTTCTAGGTTTTTGCTATTGCTAATAGCATAGAAATAAACAAAGATTTGCAAGTCTCGCTAAAGTATGATAACGAGGGTCTTTCAGGTATATCCATAGGGATGGAACAGCTATGTCAAGTGTAGTTCTAGTTTGAGATTTTTATAAAACGTCCATATTGATTTCCGAGGTGGCTGAAGTAGTTCATCTTCTGACAGGCAGGGTGTAGGGATTCCTCTTTTTGGATATCCTTGCCAACGATTGCCATTGTTGTTGTTGTTGTTATTATTATTATTTGATGATAGCCATGATGAAGGGATTTTAAATGGTTTTAGTTTACATTTTGCTGATGGCTAATTGTAGGGAGCCGTATTGGATTTGGGCCTGGCCGCTTAAAACTAACCAAGGACACTTCTCATCAACAAAACAAAAAAATTTAATTAAATCCTTTTTCTTAACTCTTATTCCTCTCTCCTTGAGTGAACGCTTGATTTCTTCTATGAAACAAGCTTCCTTAGATAATACCTTCCCCATGACAATTAGATGACAATTATTCGGACCGGTCCTTACCTCCCTCTCCAGTGACGCACGAGTGATACGACCTGAAGAGTCCTCATTTCCCGCTGCAGCTCTTTTATCTCCATCATCCTGTAGTTGGCCATGCTTCAGGGTCCCTGTTCGGGCGCCACTTGACCCGTCCAGCGGGTCCAGTTATTCAGGGTCCCGAAGAGGCCTTCTACCTGTGGGTCAAATGGGGGTGAAGAGAAGAAGGAGACCAAGCAAAAGTTCTGTTGTCAAGGTCTCGTTTATTGGGATGAATGTTACAGCTTTTAAGGCTTTCAGGTAGGGGGAGTGTCCTTTGTGAAACACAAAGGATGGAGGGAGGAGGGCATTCCAGCAGCGATAGCAGAAGATGAAGAGGTCATGCAATGGAGACACCAGAGACGTCTGGTGTTTGCTCAGACTGAAACATCCTGTGAAAGTTATCTTTCTGTGCTGTAAATTCATGGGAGAGGCTTTTGTTCAACAATCTCAAGGCTTTATGGTAGTCATTTCAAGGTTGAACATCTGTGGCCATGCAGTCAAGAGTCACGTAGCCACTTTGAGCCATACAGTCACAAAGTGGCCAGGCCCAAATCCAGTATGGCTCCCTACAGCTAATGCTGCCGAACACATTTTTCTATATTCCTTGGACATTCTTTTTTCTTTTTTTCTTTTTACTTTGAGAAATATCTAATTCATTAGTTTCTGATTGGTAGGCTTTAGTGTTTAATTTTTTGGAGTTTTTTTAAATAGACTGTATAATTAATCACATTTCATGTCATTCTAGCTTAATTTCTGTTGTTGTGATGAATACCCCAACCAAAAGCAACTTAAGGGAAGAAAGGTTTTATTTGTCTTACAATCACTGATACAGTTCATCACTGATGGGAAGCCAACATAGGAACTCAACCAGCTAGTCACGTCATAGCTACTGCCAGGAACAGAGAGAGATGCATGTGCCCATGATTCCTGCTTGCCGCCTCTGACTTTATCTTGACGTCTTTTGTCTTGTATAGTTCATGACCTCTGCCCAGAGAGTGGAACTGCTCATTATGGGTGGGGTCTTCCTGTGTCAATTAACAATGAAGACAAGTCTTCACAGATGTGTGTGTGTGCACAGGTCAAGCTGATCTAGATGACTTCTTTTTTTAGAGTCTCTTCCCAGGTAACTGTAGGTTGTAACAAGTTTTCCATGAAACACAACCAGCACAAATGTATTCCATAGCAAAGATTCTGCTCTGCAGGATTTTTTTTTAAGGTCTCATTTATTTTAGGTTGGCTTCAAATACACTATGTAGCTGAGGATGGTCTTGAACTCATGACCCTTCTGCCTTAGCTTCCAAAGTAAAGAAGGTTTAAAGGTATGCCTACCAGAACCTTTTCAAATTGCTATGATACCATTTACCGATTTGTGTGTCATTTCCTACTCAATTGGAATCCTTTTCAGAGAAGGACTATGTCTTGCCCAGGTCTGTGTCTTGGGGGAATTTGCCTATGTTTTCCTCTAGCAGTCTCAGAAATTCAGATATTATGTTAAGCTCTTCCATCTATTTAAAATTTGTTGCTCAAGGTGGGAAATACTGATCTGGTTTCAATCTTTTGCATATAGAAAATCAGTTGCCTCAGTAGCTCATAATGAAAAAGTTTCTTTTCTCCCAATGTGTGTTTAGGACGTCTTGTCAAGGATTAGTTGACTGCATCCGTGTGGGCTTCCTTTTGGGTCCTCATCTATCCTATTGGACTGCAAACCTGTTTTTGTGGCAGTGTGGTGTTTTGTTGTTGTTATGGTTCAACAGTATAATCGGAGATGAAATATTGTGATTCTTCCAGCAGTGTTATTTTTTGTTCATTTGATTTATTAAAGATTGCATTGATTATTCAGGGTCTTTTCTATTTTTATATGAATTTTATGATTTTTTCTTAGTTCTGCGAAGAAGGGCTTTAGAATTTTGAGGAGACTGTGTTATATTTGTAGTTTATTTAATTATTTTTTGAAATACGGTCATGATACAACATAAATATTGACTATTCATGAACCTGGGAGTGGTTTTTTTTAATTTTTAAATTTTTATATGTCTTCTAGTGCTTTCTTTAACTTCTTTCTTCAGCATCATAAAGTAAAAAAAATAAAGGTTTACATTTATCTCTTTGAGTACGTGTCCATTCTGAAATTACTTATGTTTCTGGTTTCTCACCTGCTATTGACATATCAAAATCTTGTTGATTTTTGTGTTGATTTGTAGGAAGTGGTAAATGGTTCCAATGTTTTTCGATACCTTTAGGTTTTTTAAAGTATTGGATCATCTTATTTGCAAATAGTCATTTGACATCTTTATTTCTGTTTTTGGCTCTCTTAATTATTTATTTCATCTTATTGTAGTAGCTAAGAGTTTGAGCAATTTGTGGAATAAAGGCAGAGAGAGGGGACACCTTTTCATTGTTCCAGATATTACAGAGAATAGTTTCAGTTCTATTTCTTTTGCACAAGGAAGGGTGTGCATCTTTGCACAAGGACAAGTGTGCATCTTCATAGCTTTATTTTGTTGAGGTGTGTTCCCTCTTTCCTAGTTCCTTCTGTGCTTTGATCTGAAAGCTTATTGACATTGTCAAATGTCTTTTCTGCATCTATCGAAGTGATGCAATTGTCCTTGTATATACTGATTTAAGACATTATCTCTACTAATTTGTGTATTAGACCATTTTGTGTGCCTGGAATGAAAATAAGTTGGTCATGGATGATCTTCTTAACGTTTCCTTCAATTTGGCTTGCAAGAATTTCAGTGCTTACATTTATCAGGGAAGTTGGTTTATAGCTTTCAATTTTTTTAAAAAAGTTTAGGGTATTAGAGTAATTCTAGGTGTATAGAATGAGTTGGCCATATGCCTTCCTTTCCCATTGTGTGAAAGAAAAATTGAGGCATATTTGTGTATGCTCTTCCTTAAAGACTTGATGAAATTCAACAATCATCTGTCTAGTCCTGGGCTTTTCTTTGTGGAGAGACGTTTAAAAAAAATACTGCTTTGACCTCATTACTTGTTATGGGTCTAAGTTACTTATATATTCTTTATTCCATTTTGATATGTTATAGAAATTTATTCATTTCCTTTATATTTTACAATTTCTTAGAATTTGAATTTCCCAAGTATACTCTAACAAGTCTTGGATTTTATTAGAATGCCTTGCAATATTTCTCCTTTCATCTCTGGCTTTATTAATTTGGGTCTTCTCTGTCTCTTTTGGTTAGTTCTGTTAGAGATCTGTCAATCATAAGGAACTAAGCAGTCAAATGTGTGGTTGGCTTGTCTTCTTTTCACTGCATGATTCTTCTCCTGCCTCCCCAAACTTGCTATCCATCTCATCACTACCTTTGTTAACTTCCAAAGCTCTTTCTTTCCCTCTCTCTTTGGAATAGAGTCTAGTTTTTCCATTCTTGTCTCTTTTTCACCAGGCCACAGCTGTTTATATTTCCTTTATAGAAATTCTTCCTTGCTTTAAAGTGCGTGCACGTGTGTGTGTGAGTGTGTGTGTGTGTGTGCATTTGCACACACACGGTAAGGAGTTCACATGATATAGAGTTCAAAAAACAACTTTAGGCATAATTCTTCAGCAACTATGCACCTTGTTTATGATGATGGGTCACTCACTGTCCTGGAGATCAAGTTTGCTAGGTTGGTTGACCAATAGACCCAGAAATCCTCTGTGTGTTAATCAGGGTTCTTTAGAGTCACAGAACTTATAGTCTCTATATTGTAAGGGAATTTGTCGATGACTTATAGTCTGTAGTCCAACTTCCCAACAATGGTCAGTAGCAGCTGTGAATGGAAGTCCAAGGATCTAGCAGTTGCTCAGTGCCACAGGGCAAGCAGATGAAGAAGAGAGTCTTCCTTCTTCCAATGCCCTTACTTAGGTCTCCAGCAGAAGGTGTGGTCCAGATTAAAGGTGTGTACCACCCTCCCTGGGTCTGGGATCTGCTTTGTCCCAGATGACCTTGAACTCAGAGATCTCCTTGCCTTAGTCTCCTGGGATTCATAGCCACTATGCCTCAAGATCTCCATGCCAAGATCCAGGTCAGAAACTTGTACCTCTCAGCCTCAAGAGCAGGATCACAGGTGTCTTAGTTAGGGTTTCATTGCTGTAAACAGACACCATGACCAATGTAAATTTTAAAAAGGACAACATTTAATTGGGGCTGGCTTACAGGTTCAGAGGTTCAGTCCATTATAATCAAGGCAGGAGCATGCAGAATCACAGCATCCAGGCAGGCATGGTGCAGGAGGAGCTGAGATCTACATCTTCACCCGAAGGAAGCCTGGAACAGACTGAGCACCCACAGGCAGCAGGAAGGAGTGTCTCCAAGCCCACCCCCACACCGACACACTTCTTCCAACAAGGCCACACCTTCTAATAGTGCCACTTCCTAGTCAAGCATATGCAAACCATCACAACAGGTGAGCCTTCCAATACTGGATTGTAGTTCATTCCATATATAGTCAAGTTGACAACCAGGACTAGCCACTACAATTCACCCCTTGTCAACTTGACACAAATAATATCTTATATCCGATGAAACAATAACAAGGTCATGAATACGCCTAACATGATATAACTATTCCTTGTACGATCGCAAATACATTTGTAAATTTACAATGAGTCAATGTCTCTTGGGAACATTCTTTTAGTATCTCAAATTAAATACCAGTTGTTGTTAAAGAAATTGGAAGAAAGACAAATGTGTTCTTAACAAAATAAAACAGAAGCTTTCATATTACTTTATAATCCTTGTTTCTGCAACTTGGTATGTGTCCTTGGCTGGTATTTATAACTATCTTTCTCTACCACTCATTCTGTATTTCCTCTACCCTCTGCAAGCCCCTCAGCAGGTCTTGGCTCTTTTCCTGGAGGAGTGACCCATAACTTCATTCATGATTGGTCTGCATTGTTTGTCATCCTGCTCGGATTAGGCTGCTGTGGTTTCCCATTGACTTTAATCACAGGACATGGTAATACTAAGAGATGCCCTAAGGGATCTCCTGCACCCCAAACATAATCCTTCTTACCTCCTTTGTGGAGATGCAATCCAATTTCCCCATGGTAATCTGGATCTACTACCCCTCCTAACGTTATTTCTTTCTTATCCTGTTGGTTTAAGGGCATTAAAAGTCCAAAATAGCCAGGGGGAAGTCTGAGCTTCCAGTTCCATGGAATGTTTGTTGTGGCTCCTGGTAGGAGCACTCCCCTTGCTCCTCTGGAACCAAAACTTCTAGGCCAGCAGAACCTAGAGTTGTGGGTAGAGGAAGCAAAAATTTTCCTGACAGTGAGTGGAACTATTCCCTTTTCCACACCTTGATTCCTGGACCCATGGATGCTGGCTATAGGAGAAACTACCGTATATCAGACACTGATTCAAAGCGTAGCAAGGTCCTTCTGAAGAACTCTGCCCCAGCCTTCCATGCTGCTGACACCTAACTGGCACTGTGTCTGTATCTTCAAAAGGCCATTCCATCTTTCTATTAGACCAGCTGCTTCAGGATGAGGGGAACATGGTAAGACCAGTGCATTCTATAATTATGGGCCTACTGTTTCACTTCTCTGGTTGTGAAATGAGTTCCTTGGTCAGAAGCAATACTGTGTGGAATACCATGGCGATGGATAAGGCATTCTGTAAGTCCATGGATGGTGGTTTTGGCAGAAGCATTATGTGTAGGAAAGGCAAATCCATAACCAGAATAAGTATCTACTTGAATAAGAACAAAATGTTGTCCTTTCTATGGAGGAAGTGATCCAATGTAGTCAACCTGCCACCAGGTTGCTGGCTGGCCACCTCGAGGAATGGTGACATATCTGGGGCTCAGTGTTGGTCTCTGCTCTTGTCAGATCTGGCATTCATCAGCAG
This sequence comes from Rattus norvegicus, assembly GCF_021556685.1. NCBI lineage: Eukaryota > Metazoa > Chordata > Mammalia > Rodentia > Muridae > Rattus > Rattus norvegicus. The sequence goes on along the minus strand of NC_141535.1, from coordinate 225,753,643 downwards.
CTGTAGCCAGAACAGGCTTGGTGAGTGGACGTCTGTGTTGTTGAGCTCAAGCATAACCTCCACCTTGGCCACCATGGCCAGCTTGTTCATGTGCCCATTGAACAATGACGGGATGGCTGGGGAAAGAGGCTGACTGTCCACAGAACAGGTCATCCTATCCACTTGATTATTGAACTCTTCCTCAGCTGAAGTCATCTTTTGGTGAGCATTTACATGGGACACAAATATCTTGACATCCTTTGCCCATTTGGAGAGATCTATCCACATACTTCTTCCCCAGATGTCTTTCTCACCAATTTTCCAACCATGATTTTTCCAAGTCCCTGACCATCCATCCAATTCATTGGCTGCAGCCCAAGAGTCACTGAATAACTGTACATCTGGCCATTTCTTCTTCCAAACAATCAGTAATACAATGTGTACTACACATTTCTGTCTGCAATTTAAAAAGTTTTATGACAGAGGGGTGCTATTTGATGGCTGGACTTAAATCCACAAATGTTTAATATGTCTCTCACCTTGCATAATTGTCTTAACTGCATTTGCTACCGGCTGGGCATATGCTCATTTCTACAGGACATCCTGGGTAGACACTTATTTTTTGTTGAAAGTGTGTTTTGTTTTAAAATAAGGTTAGAGGGTGATTGACCCAGTGGAAGGGAGGAAGGAGGAAGGAAAACTACTGGGGGCTTCTTGTAATGATGGAGCTTTCATAATGCTGATGTTATGATTTCTTTTAATAAAATAACCAATGATAAAACTGCTAAAGTAGACAGGAGTGTGATTGTATAAATAAAGATGGCTTGAGCTATTCAGGGCCACTTGCTTGAAGCCAAGTGGTCATTGTCTTCACTTTTGATGATGCCACACCTCTGCCTTCAGGTTCCAGAACCCCGCTGGAGTTGGAGCCCAGCATGTGGATAAAAGTAACCATGACAGTTAGTGCCCAGCTGTTCCAGGAAATCCACCTGAAAAGTGGCCAGTATAGATTACAGGGGGAGTTTTGTTACATATATACATGTAGAAATACAACATATATACACACACACACACAACATATGTACAATATACATACATACACATACATACAATATAACACAACATAATACAACATACATACAACACACACAACATACACACATACATGTAACATACATACAACACATACACAACATACATACATACAACATAATATACACATATACACAGTACATACATACATACATACATACATACATACATACATACATGACAGAGAACTCTGGGACTTAGGAGTTCAAAGTATAAGCATGAAGTACTTGTTGACTTGGCCACCTGCTCGAATGGTGAGTCTTGTCCAAAGCCTTTGGACTGTGCATGAGGATCTTGACATAGTCTAATTGCTACGTCAGTATAGGGAACTAGATGGACCTCACAGAGACTTGGATTCTCATTTGTCACAGCACAGAAGAAGGACGGCAAAGTGAACACTGATGGTAGATGTCTGCTGACTGACATGGAGACTTAAAGTACTTTTCAGTCAACTTTATATCAAAGTAACTACTGATTAAACTCACCTTTGGCTACCTTGGTTACTATATAGCTTCCACACATTTAAGAATATTTTGTGAAAGAAGACATTTATTGAATACCTGTCGTACACTGTACAATTTGTTAGATACAGCACATTGAAGTTAATGGTTCCAGGTTGGGGAGATAGCACAGTGGTAGAGCACATGCATATCATGTATGAAGCACTGAGTTCAATCTCTAAGTCTACAGAGGGAAAATAGGAAAAGAAAAATAAAAATAAATTAAAAATAAGTTGCTTTATTTTCTGTCAGAGTTCACAGAAGGAAGAAAAAACTTGTAAAAGATTGTTAGACTGTGATGAGGCTGGCATTCAAACAGGAAGATTTCATACTTACTGTGAGGGAAGAAAGGGAGAAGCAAATATTTCTGGCAGTTTTTTGAGGGGTCTGGAGTTTAGGAAGGGTTTATAAAGAACATTGACATTTTCTTCTAGAAACATATCTAAACCATGGGGTGTGCAGATATAAGAGTCACAGGAATTGAATGGAGGGCATCATTCTTTACATCAGAACCATTCACCACAGAGATATTTGGGCCTCATGAAAAGACAGTGAAAAGTTCAGTGTGTTTGGCCTTGAAAATGCCTGGTGAGGGGTCAGTGAGGGGGCATGAGGTTTGAAAGGTTTGGGAGTAAGGAGTTGGCTACTCATGCTATTCAAATAGGGGAGGGAGGGATCCGATTACTATTTTTGTAAATATAGTAGCTAATTAGAAAACTAATAGTGAGTGCAATCATTTGTAAGAAACACATGGAAAGCATAAATCAACTACAATCTTTGATAAATATTAGAAATATTCTTAAACAGCTAACCATTGACAATAGTTACATTTTTTTAAGGATAAAAATCAACATAGCTAAAAATTCCACATAGCGAGGTTTTAGCCTTAATAGTTGTTTTGTGAAGAAAAAGCAGAAACAAAATATTTTAAAAGTTGATTTTTCTTTATTTTTGTGGCATGCTGTGTGTGTGTGTGTGTGTGTGTGTGTGTGTGTGTGTGTGTGTGTTGCATGTACTACAATGCATTTGAAGTCAGAAGATAACTTCAGGTGTTCACTCTGCCTTCTATCTGTCTGAAACAGATTTTCTTGTTGGTTCTGTGTACACAAACTTTGATGGCACACAAGTTTGCAGGGATTGTCCTGTATACTTTCCTTGTTGCTACTGGAATTATAGATAAACAATACTATGTCTGGTTTCACATGGTGCCTACATTTCTTTCCCTATTGCTGTGACAAAACACTTTGGCAAACAACTTAAGAGCCAAGGTTAAATATGACTTGTTCAAGGCAAAGTCTGTTACAGCAGGGAAGCGAGAGTTGGTCAAGCTGAACCTATGGTCAGGGAGTATAGAGAGGCCAGTGTATGCCCGTACTAAGCTTGCAGTCTCCATTTTGTAGAGTCCAAGACTCCCTGTCCATAGACGTGGCTATTGAAAATGTTTAACTATTTTACATTATCAGAAAACATGAGGATAATGGCCCTAGAGTTGGCTGGGAGGCCCTGGGATATAGGATTCTACTTGTTTCCTCTTCATTGGCTAAACTTCCTGACATTTCCCGTCTCGCAGTTAGAAAAATGGCTGCCACTTCTTGAGCTCACGTCTTCATACAAGGACATTGCAGGCAGTAGGAAAGCAGTGAAGAAAGGGGTCCTTGTTTCATCAAAGAGAAAGATCCTTTTTTTCTTTCCTTGCTCAATACTATGTCCTTTGGAGTATTTGAATAAAGAAGACTAAGAAAGTGATACACTCATAGGTAATTGATAGAGCGAACTGATGGGAATGGAGTTGATCCATTAGATCACTTTTATTTGGGCTAGAACCGAATCGCAGTTCTTTTTTTATTAATAAACATGGAGGAGAGATAGACTCAGGATCCATTATGTGTAACTGATCATACACAGTAAAGTTTCGGTTTGCCTATGAGTAATACAGACCCACCATAACTACTTATCCAAACAGAAATGTACTGAATTCCTATAAATGTTCAGATTAGGTAGTGTAGAGGGTGATATTCCTCCCAGAATTCCCCTCTCACTCAGAAAACCAGTCTCACGGTGCAAAACGGTGGTTACACAGTGGAATGAAAAAGGGATGAGAGCTGAATAGGGGGTCCAAGTGGCACACTCCGGCTGTCACTCAGACTTCATTAAATCTGAGGCTGAAGAGATGGCTCAGTAGTAAGGGGTGGGTGCCTGTGATGTGCCACCACTCACATCAGGCAGCTCACAATTGCCTGTCATGCCAGCTTTTTAGCAGATGTCCTCTGTGGACTCCTGCGCTCATGGGCACATGCTGCCCCATACACATAATTAATATAAAATATATAAATAAATAACAAAATAAAATTAATGTAAAATTTGTTAATAAAATTTAACTTAATTTAAAATTAATAACAATTTTAAAGTAACAAAGTTTCCTTGAAGCTGCTTCTGTTCTGGTGCCTGATACTTGGGTGTGTAGCCAAACCCATCTGTTAGGGAGGCAGAGAAATGCTCTTTGGTAATGGTTGGCTACATGCCTAGGTAAAAATTAGTGGAATGGAAACCACAAGAAAAGAGGAATGGATACCATGATATTCCTAGTAGCGTCCACTATGTGTGAGCTGAAATAAATATTCAAGATTATCACTATTCTAAAACTGACATAATCCAGAATGGATTTATTTGTATTCTTGTTATTGAAAAGAATATTTTGTTATGACATGTGAAGACTGTGGATGGGGATACCTTTTATTCTTAAAAATTTAATTTTATTTTTTCTCACCTACTGTTTTGGTAAGAACTAAAGAAAACATTGGCGAATGTCACTGGATTTTGCTATTTTGTATTTTATAGGCTATTTTTGAAAGATACCTTTCAGACTTGGGTTGAGACCTCAATTATTTCCAAAAAGTAAAAATAAAATAAAAAAGAAAGAAAGAATGATATGTTTCTCAAGAGTCTTAATGCCATAACTCAGACCTAATATTGTACAAAATTATGTGAAATACATTAATATAGTGGAAACTGTTGGACAGATAAGGTTCTTTTTCAAGTTTTATTTTTTCTTTCTTAATGGTTTCTAGAAACTAGATATTAAGATTTTTATTGAATGGATTTGTGTGTGAGAAGCCATACATCTTTATGAAATTGCTTCTATACAGATGAAAATTTTATGTCTGCGCTTAGAGGTACAAAAGCAATCTAGGAATATAATTGTTCTTGGTCTGGCCTGACTACAGAGCTCACTAAAAGAACTCATCCAAATGTGAAAACTTCAATGTTTTTTGGCAGAAAAATAAAACCTTTGTTACTTGCTCACATAAATAATACTACCCAGTGAGTCTGTATTAATCCTGACTTTGTGAATTGAAGTTTTAAAGTCTAACTAGTCTCCTATTCAAATAATCATTCTAGTAGGAACAGACGTTTTGTTACAAAAGGCATCGATGCAGAATCCATTTGCAGTTTCCCTGTCACTGTTCTTTGGTGGAATGCTTGCACTGGGGAGAAAAGTGAGTTGGGTTTTCTAATTTCTACCTACCAGTCATTCCTCTGTTATTGGTGTCCAGCTGTCTGAGGACCTGTGATTGAAGGTTGTCTCCTAACAGACACAGCATAATTCTATGTAAGATGATAATGGGTTTGTGAGTCCCTTAGTGAACTCATTGTTCTATGTCTCTAAGCAGTTAGTCCCTGCTGGTCAATGAAATAAATTGTTTTATGTCTTTGGTTCTGACTTTATGTTTTAATCTCACAGATGGTATTCATAAATAAGGATGTCATATGGGATGTTATAAAATTTATATCTCTGCTTTCAAATGGGATTTTGGAGCCTCTTTTTATACTATTATTCTATATGACTTTGTTATTTTTTTCTGCTGTGAGTTTGCTATTTTGTTGAAATACTAATCACTTATGTCCCACTCTGTGCACTATATTGTTCTGGGCACTTTAAAATATACAACCAACTAATAAGATAGAGGTTTTTTTTTACGCTCACTCATCCCTGCAGCTAATGTAATTATGTGGGGCTGTCATAGACATTTGCCCATTTTGTTTCACTCCCACCCTGATTCTCAAAAGCCCCTCATTTCATGATGTGGTATCTGTTTCTCAGTGGAGGACGTGCCCTCCCAGTTTCCTGCACACAAAGCCCTCGATCTGGCTTTGATATGCATATGTACACCCCACATATAGGAGAGACCATTTAAAGTAAATTCTATGACAGTAAGTCAGTGACCACAGGCAACATTGGTAAAAGGTATAATAGGGGAGTCCAACAGTTAGCACTGTTGGGTTGGTAGAGTTTTAAAAAAGTGTTGGCACTCATGGGTGGTAGGGATGATGTTCTCAAAATACCAACACTGTAATTATTTTCTTAATGGAGAAGTGTTTGCAATTAACTGCCAGGCTTTTCCATGACCTGTATTACTCAATGTATGTAATAGCAGAATAAGTTATTGAGAAATAACTTATTTCTATTATAACTAAAGTTACTGATTTATATGAAACTAAAAATTATATTAGCAAGTAACAAAAAGTAAAAGTAAAATAAATGTTTTGAAGTGGACATTTGTATGATACAATAGAAATAAGCAATGGCTCAAGGTATAGTGGAACACATGTAATCCCAGAACAGGAAGGTGAAGGCCTGAGGTTCAGAAGTTCAAGACCAGTCTCTTCTACATATGCTAATAAATAAAAAAGGGTTCTAAAAGATAGTAAAGTAAAAAAAAATCATGGAAAAGATGGATGCTGAGGTTACTCAACAAGTAATATGAGCCACTAATGGATGATAGGCATGGTGTTAGTTACTAAGGATAAGTATAAATGAAACAGTCCTGGCTCTTTGGACCTTAAAATCTAAGAAAGAAAGCATTAATCCCTGCCCTTGTATCAGGTTTGTTAAGGCTGCTGGGGCAAATAAGAAAGCATGGTGTGAAACCATGTAAAGGACTTACATATTACGGATCAGTCAAGTAAACTATCTCAGAAGAGTGGCATTTAAAAAAAGGTGGGAATGAGTACTCTCTAATGAAATTGTGAGGGTTTAAAAGTGTGTAGGTAAAGGAAGCTTTGTGAAGTTCTTGCAATGAGACAGAATAAACATATGAGAAAAGATAATACTTTTGTCAAAAATAGAGGCTATAAAGTTGGAAGGGATATGTGCTGGGGATGTAGGGAGTGTTCAATGGAGAGGCATGGAAATAAACAAATGTCTCTCCTATGTTTAACTTTGCTTATTAAATAAGTGGTATAACTTTAAGTTTATAACATTATGTTTTATATTTAAAAGTGAATTATCTTTAAAAACATAGTATCAATTTACCTAAACCTATCCCCCATTCTTTATTAGCAAAACTTTAGGTAAGACCAAGAAAGTATCAACTGTCCTCTGTGGCTATGGGTAGATTGAACATTTGTTTTGGAAGATGAAAAATTCCAATAAAAGGCAATTACTTGAAGGGTAGTGATTTATACATAACATGTATTTATGAAAAATAATAATTTACATTTATAAAACTCTGTGCTTATTTTCAAAGAAGTTCATTCAACATTTCATTTTATGTTCATGAGTGTAAATGCATCCTATGAAAAGCAAGTGAGCTTAGGTTACATAGAAATTTCCTTTCAGATAACAACTATCATCTTTGTGGGAAGCTCGTTAAGACAATGGATGTCCTAAAGAGAAGGGAAACATTGTATCCTACAAGGAAGTGCATAAGTCCCAGGAAGTAAACAACTCAATCAGTCCAGGAAGTCCCTGAAACTTAGCAAATATATAAATACCTCCTAAGTATATAAGCAGTAAGATGGGCTGCAAGACACTCTCAGACCAGCTGAGCTACCTGAAAGAGGCAGAGATCACCTGAGATCACCTGCCTGAAAGAGACAAACTCAATCTGTTGATCTGCCTGTGAGTTGTGGAGTGAGATCCTGGATTACAGATTTCATGAATTTTTATCCACACTGATTTGGGGTTTTGATGATGCAACTCTCTTTGAATTGTTTCCACTTCTTTATGTAAGTGCTTACCCATACTTTGCCAAATAGCCCTAATGAACTCATTGGATCACCAGTTGAACTCTGGTGGTATTTTTACATTTTATTCCATTGCTGAATCCATTTCTGTGGTGACTGGATGCTTATAGTGACACATAGCAGCTTCATGTTCTGATGACAATGTTCTGGCACATAATGGATGACTGCACTTACTCAATACACAAATTAAATTGAAGGACTTAAATTTTTTTTAAGATCACATTGAGTAATATTTTTCAGAAGGACCAGCATATATACTGTAGAAATGAAGACTTAGAGGTTTATGAATGACAGGAGATACATGCACTTCTGACTAGGGAACCCATTACTAATATAATCTTGAGAGTTCTGGTAATTTTCTAAGGAATGGATAAGCTGTGTCTTTTCAAACAAAGTGAAACAGGGGATGATCACTTGTCTTTCAAACCCCTTTGAGTAAACAGCCATTAAAACAATCTCTGCATTATCCTTATTCCTTTCAGTTACTTTGGTTTAATTAAAAAAAATCAGGCCACACCACTTCTTTAAACTGGAGCTATCCTTTGTGCTTGAAAATAGAGATATTACTTTTTTAGTGTTTTCCCTAGTTGACTGCACTCAAACCTACTAAGTGCTTAGACACCTTTCAAAACTCAGCTTTGTTTTAGGAACTTAATTTGTTGAGAATGCTTATAGCAATGGGATGGCCTTAATTATATCTGCAGGGGCCAGTAAATATATTCAACAAAATTATAGAAGAAAACTTTCCGAACCTAGAGAAAGAGATGCCCATAAACATACAAGAAGCCTACAGAATTCCAAATAGATTGGACCAGAAAAGAAATTCCTCCTGTCACATAATAGTTAAAACACTAATTGCACAAAACAAAGAAAGAATATTAAAAGCAGTAAGGGAAAAATGTCAAGTGACATATAAAGGCAGACATATAAGAATTACACCAGACTTCTCACCAGAGACTATGAAAGCCAGAAGATTCTGGACAGATGTCATATAGACCCTAAGAGAACACAAATGCCAGTCCAGGTTACTGTATCCAGCAAAACTCTAATTAACATAGATGGAAAAACCAAGATATTCCATGACAAAACCAAATTTACTCAATATCTTTCTACAAATCCATCCCTACAAAGGATAATAGATGGAAAACTCCAACACAAGGAGAGAAGCTACACCGTAAAGAAAACAAGAATATAATTTTCTTGCAATGAAACCAAAAGAGAGACAAACAAACATAATTCCACCTCTAACAACGAAAATAGCAGGAAGTGACATTACTATTCCTTAATATATCTCAAAATCAATGGACTTAATTCCCCAATAAAAAGACATGGACTAACAGACTGGATATATAAAGAGGACCCTGCATTTTGCTGCATGCAGGAAACATACCTCAGAGATAAAGACAGACACTACCTCAGAGTAAATGTCTGGAAAATGATTTTCCAAGCAAATGGCCTGAAGAAACAAGCTGAAGTTGCCATTCTAGTATCAAGTAAAATTGACTTTCAAACAAGAGTCATTAAAAAAGATAAGGAAGGACACTTCATATTCATCAAAGGAAAAATCCACCAAGATGAACTCTCAATCCTAAATGTCTATGCTCCAAATGCAAGGGCACCTACATTTATAAAAGAAACCTTACTAAAGCTCGAAGCACACATTGCACCTCACACAATAATAGTAGGAGATTTCAATACCCCACTCTCATCACTGGACAGATCATGGAAACAGAAATTAAACAGAGACATAGAGACACTAACAGAAGTTATGAACCAATTAGATTTAACATATTTACAGAACATTCCATCCTAAAACAAAAGGATATACCTTCTTCTCAGCACCTTATGGAACCTTCTCCAAAATTGACCATATAATTGGTCACAAAACAGGCCTCAACAGATATAGGAAGGTAGAAATAATCCCATGCACCCTATCAGATCACCACACACTAAGACTGGTCTTCAATAACAACAATAATGACAGAAAGTCCACATATACATGGAAGTTGAACAATACTCTATTCAATGACAACTTGGTCAAGGAAGAAATAAAGAAAGAAATTAAAAACTCCTTAGAATTTAATGAAAATGAAGAAACAGCATTCCCAAACTTATGGGACACAATGAAAGTGGTACTAAGAGGAAAACTCATAGCTCTGAGTGCCTGGAAAAAGAAACAGGAAAGAGCATATGTCAGTAGCTTGACAGCATACCTAAAAGCTCTAGAACAAAAAGAAATAAATAAACCCAAGAGGAGTAGAAGGAAGGAAATAATCAAACTCAGAGCTGAAATCAACCAAGTAGAAACGAAAAGGACTATACAAAGAATCAACAAAACCAGGAGCTGGTTCTTTGAGAAAATCAACAAGATAGATAAGCCAGCCTAACCAGAGGTCACAGAGAGGGTGTCCAAATTAAGAAAATCAGAAATGCAAAGGGAGACATAACTACAGAATCTGGAGAAATTAAAAAAAATCATCAGACGCTAATACAAAAGCCAATATTCAACAAAACTGGGAAATCTGGAGGAAATGGATAATTTTCTAGACAGATACCAGGTACCAAAGTTAAATCAGGAACAAATAAATCATCTAAATAACCCCATAACTCCTAAAGAAATAGAAGCAGTTATTAAAAGTCTCCTAACCAAAAAGAGCCCAGGTCCAGATGGGTTCAGTGCAGAATTCTATCAGACCTTCATAGAAGACCTCATACCAATACTGTCCAAACTATCCCACAAAATTGAAACAGACAGAGCATTACCAAATTCCTTCTATGAAGCCACAATTAGTCTTATACCAAAACCACACAAAGATCCAACAAAGAGAACTTCAGACCAATTTCCCTTGTGAATATTGACACAAAAATACTCAATAAAATTCTTGCAAACCAAATCCAAGAACACATCACAACGATCATCCATCATGATCAAATAGGCTTCATCCCAGGGATACAGGGATGGTTTAATATATGAAGATCCAACAATGTAATCCACTATATAAACAAACTCAAAGATAAGAACCACATGGTCATTTCATTAGATGCTGAGAAAGCATTTGGCAAAATTCAACATCATTTCATGATGAAAGTCCTGGAAAGATCAGGAATTCAAGGTCCATATCTAAACATAGTAAAAGCAATATACAGCAAACCAGTAGCTAACATCAAACTAAATGGAGAGAAACTTGAAGCAATCCCACTAAAATCAGGGAGTAGACAAGGCTGCCCACTCTCTCCCTACTTATTCAATATAGTACTCGAAGTCCTAGATAGAGCAATCAGACAACAAAAGGAAATCAAGGGGATACAGATTGGAAGGGAAGAAATCAAAATCTCACTATTTGCAGATGATATGATAGTGTACTTAAGCGACACCAAAAGTTCCACCAGAGAACTACTAAGCCTGATAAACAACTTCAGCAAAGTGTCGGAGTATAAAATTAACTCAAACAAATCAGTAGCCTTCCTCTATTCAAAGGATAAACAGGCTGAGAAAGAAATTAAGGAAAAGACACCCTTCACAATAGTCCCAAATAACATAAAATATCTTGGTATGACTTTAACCAAGCAAGTGAAAGATCTGTATGACAAGAACTTCAAGTCTCTGAAGAAAGAAATTGAGGAAGATCTTAGAAGATGGAAAGACCTTCTATGCTCATGGAATGGCAGGATTAATATAGTAAAGATGGCCATTTTGCCAAAAGCAATCTACAGATTAAATGCAAACCCCATCAAAATTCCTACCAATTCTCTATCAATTCTTTATAGAGATAGAAAAGGCAATTTGCAAATTCATTTGGAATAACAAAAATTCCAGGATGGCAAAAACTATGCTCAACAATAAAAGAACTTCTGGGGTAATCACCATCTCTGACTTGAAGCAGTATTATAGAGCAATAGTCATAAAAACTGTATGGTTTTGGTACAGAGACAGGCAGGTAGATCAGTGGAAGAGAATTGAAGATCCAGAAATGAACCCACACACCTATAGCCACTTGATCTTTGACAAAGGAGCTAAAACCATCCAATGGAAGAAAGATAGCATTTTCAGCAAATGGTGCTGGTTCAACTGAATGTCAGCATGTAGAATGCAAATTGATCCACTCTTATCACCATGAACAAAGCTTAAGTCCAAGTAGATCAAGGACCTCCACATCAAACCAGATAAACTCAAACTAATAGAAGAAAAAGTGGGGAAGAATCTCGAACACATGAGCACTGGGGAAAATTTCCTGAACAAAACACAAATGACTTATGCTCTAATATGAAGAATCAACAAATGGGATCTCATAAAGCTGCAAAACTTTTGTAAGACAAAGGACACTGTTGTTAGGACAAAACGGCAACCAACAGATTGGGAAAAGATCTTTACCAATCCTAGAACAGATAGAGGGCTAATATCCAAAATATACAAAGAACCCAAGAAGTTAGACTGTAGAGAGCCAAATCACCCTATTAAAAATGGGGTACAGAGCTAAACAAAACATTCTCAGGTATTATCGAATTGCCAAAAAGCACCTAAAGAAATGTTCAAATTCTTAGTCATCAGGGAAATGCAAATAAAAACAACCCTGAGATTCCACCTCACACCAGTGAGAATGGCTAAGATAAAAACTCAGGTGACAGCAGATGCTAGCGAGGATGTGGAGAAAGAGAAACACTCCTCCATTATTGGTGGGATTGCAAACTGGTACAACCACTCTGGAAATCAGTCTGGAGGTTCCTCAGAAAATTGGACATTACACTACCTGAGGACCCAGCTATACCTCTCTTGAGCATATACCCAAAGGATGCTCTAACATACAACAAGGACACATGCTCCACTATGCTCATAGCAGCCTTATTTATAATAGCCAGAAGGTGGAAAGAACCCAGATCCTCTTCAACAGAGGAATGGATTCAAAATTGTGGTACATGTACACAGTGGAATACTACTCAGCTATCAAAAACAATGACTTCATGAAATTCATAGGCAAATGGAATGAACTAGAAAATATCATCCTGAATGAGGTTACTCAATCACAGAAAAACACACTTGGTATGTACTCACTGATAAGTGGATATTAGCCACCAAGCTCAAATTACCCAAGATGCAATCTATAGACCACAGGAAGCTCAAGAAGGATGACCAAAATGCGGATGCTCCCACTCTGTCTTTAAATGGGGCAAAATATTCATAGGAGGGGATATGGAAGCAAAGTTTAGAGCAGCGACTCAAGGAATGGCCATTGAGAGCCTGACACACATGAGGCCCATATATATGCAGCCACCAAAACTAGATACGATTGATGAAGCTAAAAAATGCATGTGGAAAGGAACTGGATATAGATCTCTCCTCAGAGACACATCCAGAGCATGTCCAATACAGAGGTCAATGCTAGCAGCAAACCACCGAACTGAGAACAGGACCCCCTTGGGGGGAATTAGAGGAAGTGTTGAAAGAGTTGAAGGAGCTTGCAACCCCATAAAAACAACAATGCCAACCAACCAGAGTTTCCAGGGACTAAACCGCTACGGAAAGACTATACATGGACTGACCCAGGGCTCCATCTGCATATGTAGCAGAGAATAGCCTTGTTGGGGCACCAGTGGAAGGGAAAGTTCTTGATCTTGCCAAGGTTGGACCACCGGTGCAGGGGAATATGGGGGAGGGCAATAAAGGGGATGTATAGAGGGAATACCTGTGTGGAGCATGGGGAGAGGGAATGGGGGCTTATGGACAGAAAACCAGGAAGGGGAATAACCTTTGAAATGTAAGTAAAGAAATATATAATAAATAAATACAAAAAACAGAAAAAGAAAAACAAAGAACATGCAAACATCTGCAGGCAGCTGTTAAAAGCATTGATGTGAGGGAACTAGAGAGTAAGTTTTGTTTGCCTTCTGTTTTTCTAGTGTTTGAAATTAAACACCAATTAAATCAAAAACACACACACACACACACAAATATGTTATGGAACAGCATACTAAATGGAAAATTTAAATATAAAAGATGTGTGTGAACCATATTTATGATGCATGGCATGAATGTGAAGGTGCACATATTCACATAGAGACATGAAATCAGAAGAAGATTGTGATGGTTTGTATATGCTTGGCCAGGCAGTGGCACTGTTGGGAGGCGTGGCCTTGTTGGAATAGGTGTGCCTTGTTGGTGTGGGCTTTAATACTCTTGACCCTAGCTGCTTGGGAGCCAGTATTCTGCTAGCAGCCTTCAGATGAAGATGTAGAACTCTCAGCTCCTCCTGCACCATGCCTGCCTGGATGCTGCCATGTTCCCTCCTTGATGATAATTGACTGAACCTCTGAACCTATAATCCAGCCCCAATTAAATATTGTCCTTTTTAAGAAAAAGAAAAGAAAACATCAATGTCATTACTTGAAGGGTCATTACATGAAAAAGTACATATATCTCTGGGAATTTTGTGTAATATCAACTTACACAGTCTCCTGGCTGACCTACTATGAATCTGCAAACAGGTTTTCTTGGCGTGTGGAAATCCAGCTGATGATAAACAAAACCATCAGTATTGAACAAGATATACAATTACCAAGGCATCTGATTAACTTGTCAGCCTTAATTAGTTTGAAGGATAAATTAGTAGTGCTCTGAAAATCTTATTATGAAATGTTGTTCTTTGCACAAATGTCAAATAACTGATTTTCTAAGGAATACAATTAAGCGATGGTGAGACAGAATTCATATGTTAAAGAACACAATCACACAAATACATTTTGCACACACATTTGCTCACTTATAAAGTTTGTGAATGATACTTAGCTAGCCAGAGCCCTTGTTACATGATGTCAGCTGCAAACTCTAACTTGACTGTAGCCTTACCTGTACTTACAAGTTTGAAAATGAGAGTGGGTGGGAAGAATACAGAAAAACAAAGCGCTAGATGTGGGTGCTGGAGGATCATTCTGCTCTATTACTTCTTAATTGTATTAGAATGCTCAAGGCTTTGAGAGAGAATTTAGAAAGCAGAATCCAGTCTTACTTTCTTAAATTATGGGTTATGGCAATAGCATGAGTTATGAATCTGTTAGTAGAAGTGTCATATTAAATACCTTATGCTTCAAGGAAAAATTATATAGCTTTTGAATCAGAAAATGAAGCTTTTGATAGAAAATATCTCAGTAAGAGGGAAACTTGGCTGCTGGCTAATTAGGAGCATTGGTGTCCATGGGCATTATTTTCTTGGCAGTGTTATATGTATAAAATGTCTTGTGACCATATTCTTTTTTTTATTATTTGTAATTTTTTTATCTTTATTAACTTGAGAATTTCTTATTTATATTTCGATTGTTATTCCCTTTCCCGGTTTCCGGGCCAACACCCCCCTAGCCCCTTCCCCTTTCCTTCTATATGGGTGTTCCCCTCCCCATCCTCCCCCCATTACCGCCCTTCCCCCAACAATCACGTTTGTGACCATATTCTTTTTTTTTTTTTTTATTAACTTGAGTATTTCTTATATACATTTCAAGTGTTATTCCCTTTCCCGGTTTCCGGACAAACATCACCCTCCCCCCTCCCCTTCCTTATGGGTGTTCCCCTCCCAAACCTCCCCCCATTGCCACCCTCCCCGCATAGTCTAGTTCACTGGGGGTTCAGTCTTAGCAGGACCCAGGGCTTCCCCTTCCACTGGTGCTCTTACTAGGATATTCATTGCTACCTATGGGGACAGAGTCCAGGGTCAGTCCGTGTATAGTCTTTAGGTAGTGGCTTAGTCCCTGGAAGCTCTGGTTGCTTGACATTGTTGTACTTTTGGGGTCTCGAGCACCTTCAAGCTCTTCCAGTTCTTTCTCTGATTCCTTCAACGGGGGACCTATTCTCAGTTCAGTGGTTTGCTGCTGGCATTCGCCTCTGTATTTGCTGTATTCTGGCTGTGTCTCTCAGGAGCGATCTACATCCGGCTCCTGTCGGTCTGCACTTCTTTGCTTCATCCATCTTGTCTAATTGGGTGGCTGTATATGTATGGGCCACCTGTGGGGCAGGCTCTGAATGGGTGTTCCTTCAGTCTCTGTTTTAATCTTTGCCTCTCCCTTCCCTGCCAAGGGTATTCTTTTCCCTCATTTAAAGAAGGAGTGAAGCATTCACATTTTGATCATCCGTCTTGAGTTTCGTTTGTTCTAGGGATCTAGGGTAATTCAAGCATTTGGGCTAATAGCCACTTATCAATGAGTGCATACCATGTATGTCTTTCTGTGAGTGGGTTAGCTCACTCAGGATGATATTTTCCAGTTCCAACCATTTGCCTACGAATTTCATAAACTCGTTGTTTTTGATAGCTGAGTAATATTCCATTGTGTAGATGTACCACATTTTCTGTATCCATTCCTCTGTTGAAGGGCATCTGGGTTCTTTCCAGTTTCTGGCTATTATAAATAAGGCTGCGATGAACATAGTGGAGCACGTGTCTCTTTTATATGTTGAGGCATCTTTTGGGTATATGCCCAAGAGAGGTATGGCTGGATCCTCAGGCAGTTCAATGTCCAATTTTCTGAGGAACCTCCAGACTGATTTCCAGAATGGTTTTACCAGTCTGCAATCCCACCAACAATGGAGGAGTGTTCCTCTTTCTCCACATCCTCGCCAGCATCTGCTGTCACCTGAGTTTTTGATCTTAGCCATTCTCACTGGTGTGAGGTGAAATCTCAGGGTTGTTTTGATTTGCATTTCCCTTATGACTAAAGATGTTGAACATTTCTTTAGGTGTTTCTCAGCCATTCGGCATTCCTCAGCTGTGAATTCTTTGTTTAGCTCTGAGCCCCATTTTTTTAATAGGGTTATTTGTTTCCCTGCGGTCTAACTTCTTGAGTTCTTTGTATATTTTGGATATAAGGCCTCTATCTGTTATAGGATTGGTAAAGATCTTTTCCCAATCTGTTGGTTGCCGTTTTGTCCTAACCACAGTGTCCTTTGCCTTACAGAAGCTTTGCAGTTTTATGAGATCCCATTTGTCGATTCTTGATCTTAGAGCATAAGCCATTGGTGTTTTGTTCAGGAAATTTTTTCCAGTGCCCATGTGTTCCAGATGCTTCCCTAGTTTTTCTTCTATTAGTTTGAGTGTGTCTGGTTTGATGTGGAGGTCCTTGATCCACTTGGACTTAAGCTTTGTACAGGGTGATAAGCATGGATCGATCTGCATTCTTCTACATGTTGCCCTCCAGTTGAACCAGCACCATTTGCTGAAAATGCTATCTTTTTTCCATTGGATGGTTTTGGCTCCTTTTGTGACCATATTCTTATCTCATTTCTGGTCCTTGTCTATTCCTACTCTCCCTAACTCTCCTTTTAGCAATGAATCCACATTTTTCACCATATGCCTTGTGTGTGTGTGCTCATGTGCACATGTGTGCTCATGTGTACACACAGGAGGGCACATCTGCTGTGTGTTTGTCATTTGGATGTCCATGTTATATTCGGAAGAAGATGTTTTATTGTGCCCCTCTCCGTCCTCTTCTCTTATAACCTTTCCAACTTTTATTGTGTGATATTTCCTGGGTCTTTTCAGGTGTAATGGAGATGTCTCACTTGAGGCTGAACTTGCAATAGTCACTGGTTTTTAGCGCTCTGACAAGTTGTGAGTCTTTGCACTACTCTATGAACAAAGAAGGTTTTTGGATCCAGATTGAGAGCAACAGTGATCTATGGGTATAAATGGATATATTTAAGTTAAGATGCAGTTTTGCATCAGTGGAACATTTTCCAATAGGGCCTGTAATCTTTACAGCCATTGTTTGTTTGTTTCTTTTTTTCCTCTCCTCTATTTTTTAACAGTACCAGGTGAATGTTTGTTACTGTGGAATGGGCCTTAAACCCAATAAAAAAGTTCCTGGTTACTCAAATAGCAGTTTTGTTACTGTCACGTAAGTGAGCACATCTTTTTAGGTATATCAGAATTATGGTATCCAGTGCCAACAGATTAGAAAGGCATAGCAACCTCCACAGCTCATCCCCAAACTGTGAACACTAGCCAGGAAGGAGGAATCTTCCAGCTCAGTCCAGCTTGATTTCTCTGTGTCTTAGAGGCAAAGTAGCTGGTGTTTCAGCAATAGGGTTTAGTGTTTAGTTCTAGTTGGTAACAAAGAGAAATGAGAATACCTGGTATTGCTGTGAAACCACTGAGTGCTCTGTGGCTGACAACTCATAGGGTAGTATCCCACTCCTGACAGAGATTCTCATTTAAAATCTATTCCTCCTGGGAACAGCATTAACCACTCATATATGGCCTTATCTTGAAAGGTTGCCATTGGAAATTCGAACTTCTTAGACCTTAGGGCTTTTTTTTTTTGATTCAAGTCTAATTTTCTTTATCGATTAGTAAGAAATTGTTTTCCTGTAACAATTTTAGAATGAAAGGAATGGAGGAGAATAATAGTTTATCAAACGAAAGAGCAAAACATCCAACTAAAAGGAGATCCACCAAGATATTAATCCTTTCAAGTGGACAGGAGTTGTAAAAGGGGGCTAAGAAGGAGATTCTTATTTTATTGTTCAATATTTTCAATTAAGCTACCTCAGACTAAGTGTTATCATTCATTTTTAATATAGTCAATTGATAATGGTGTCAAGATAAGCTGCTGAGTCCATCTTGGCCATGCAAGGATGGAAACTGTAAAACTATGCTAAGGAAGCTTGGTAAGCTAGAGTGGGTCTGAGACCTGGAGACTCAGTGGGCACACACCTGAGACTTAGGCACCTCCCTGATCCTGGCCTGGAACATGTGCCACACTCCTCACATTAGGAAATGTGACCCATGGTCACATAGGCCCAGAATAGAGTTCTCCATGCTAATTAGGCACCTAGAAGCCCTGGGCGTTTAGCCAAAATTCTACCTTCCCAGACATTTCTCCCTGCAAAAGGTATTTAATCTCAGGTTCACTCTGAGAAGTTGGTGTAGTATGGTAAGGTATGCATCCATTTTCCATGATGACTAGTCAATGAACAGTTTAGAACCACGGACTGTCTTTTTCATCAAGATCCAACATGGGAGCCAAAGAAAAGGTATTCAACTATCGAGTCACAGCTTAATTCTCCTATAGATGGTCTCTCTGCATTTCCTGCAACAACTACCACCAAGCTAAGGACAATCACTGCTGAACTAAGTTGGAGTTTCCCCAAGGCCTTGGTTAAGACTATCCTCAGTCCTTGGGTCCTGGACTCCATCACTTGGCTCTTCTGCAACTCCCAGAAGTGTCTAGATGTCCAAGAATCTGAGGACCTCATTGCAGGCCTGGGGATCCCTGACATTTCTTCCTGACTTCTCTGTGTGGTTCTCCAGTGGCAACTAGGGGCCTGGAGGTCAGGGAATAACAACTTTGACTTTTTCCTATCCAAGACTGCACTTTCCCACATCCAGAGTGTCATTTTTCTGAAGCCCAGCACCCACCCAACAGCAGAGTGGGATAAGTGCAGTCAAACTTTCTGCATTTCACCCCCAGAGCACAGCAGTGCCCTATAGTGGGACAGAACTTGAACTAACACAAGGGATGGCAGGACATTGTTTCTGCCCCTGGAACAGAGTCTCTATGAGTGTTGATGGCTGCTGTGGGTATAAGGCTTGCTTTTATAGTAATATACATGTTTTCATGTTCCTCCTTTGAGAAATATCCTCTCTGACAAGATTAATGACTCCATGATAATCAGAGACAGCATGAGTTTGTAGGTGAGGGTATAGCTAATATCTCAGCAAAATGGTAAATGTTGAGACCTACAGGACAGCCCTTAAGGCTGTGGGAAAGAACTCTGAAAACATGAGTTCAAAAATACATCATTTCTCCACTATGCAAAATATAAGGATGCAATATGAACTGTATCTAAAAGGACAGAGCAGCTGCATAAATAAGCAAGCTTGTAAGAAGGATACAAAGGCAGGCAGATTCCTGAGATCAAGGTAAGTCTGGGACAAAGCTAGGTTAGGCTCAGGCATAGTAGGAATGTCAATCTCAGAGTAAGATCCCACCCAGCTAGTTTATTATCTGTGCTTACAAAGGCAGGCACATATCTGAATTCATCCGAAATACTTTAAAAAATTGTTTTCTGTCTTTTTCGAAGAATCAGGGGACTGGGGTCATGGAATGATGATTCCAGGGATAATCAAAAGGGAACCTGGAGAAAATGAATGAACTGATATGTAAATAAAAGACTGATCCTTTGTCTGTGAGAGCTGAGCTATTTGGAGAAGCTGCCTGGAGATCTCCAGAGAAAGCTGTTTGAAGCAGAGGGCTATCTGGAAAGTCATCTAGAGCAGAGCACAGGCTGTCAGCTTATAACCCACCATTTGACTTTGAGTCATTCTTTTACCACTCCCAGACACCTGTTCCTCAGGACTCCTCTCCAAGCCAAGGCTGGTCCTTGGCAATAAGCAGAACAAAATGTTTTAACTTTGGAGAGTATTTCCCTCATTGATTTGTTTTGGTACAAATTCATCACATAATCTGAGGTTAAAATTCTTCTTAACTGGGTACCTGCTGAACAGCACCAGACGATGTAAAGTAAAGGAATTATAATTCCAATGTTCATTTGCAATGACATACTTCATTACCGTTGAGAATATTTGTTTTTTTTTTATTTTTTTGTCTTTCTGAGTAGGATTTATTTTACTTTTTTTATTGTTTGTTTATTTTTTTTAATTTAGAGAATACTTTATTAGTTTTTGTAATCAAACCCATGTAGATAAGACCTTACATACTTAATACAGTGTGTTACCCCTGTACAAATGGAAAAAACTTAAGTTCAACATTTCTAGACCAATATGGCTGTTAATTTCTGTACAGTGCCAACTCAACACAGTAAATGGGGATACTTTTTTCCAAAGTTGACAGCACAGCTAAAGTTTCAAAAAATTCAAATTATATATCTGTATATATATATTTATATTTATATAAAAAGACCAATAATAGCAGTGTGTTATGCATCAACAGCAGCAACAGCTTTTCCAGGTTCTGCAGTCATCTGAACAAAACTGTAGAGACATCCAGCACACTCCATTAAAAAAAAAGTAAAAAAACAAAACCCGAGAAAACAGCACAGTTCTGTTACTCTTGTGGTACCTGGCACCATTTTTTTTAAAATTAGCTTCTCAATCATCATCTGGAAAGAAAACATTCTGAGCAACATCATTAAAAACAGCTCTGATAAAGCACGGTCACTACTATGTATCATAAAGCAGGTACAAGCTATTTTACATCCACAGAGGTATGATACAGTACTGTTCTACATCTATAATACTAGAGGATACAATTTAAAAGGCATTATTTGAGACTTGATTCTACTTTTCCAGCAGAGGGCCCAAAGGATGGTGTGACACAGCTTTGTAAAGAAACATACTCTAGACAGGATTTCCTTTCACTAGTGGCACAGTTCTAAGGATTCATTCTCTCCATGAATGTCAGCTAAAACCGTTATTAAAAAAATGGAATATCCCTAGAACAAAACCGTATAACCACCGGATTCACATGAAGATGACCTAGTGGAGACAAGCTGGACCTCACCTTACCAACAAGCTATCAAATCTGTTATGTTTAAACAGTGAGACCTCCAAGGAAGGAGATGCCAAGTAGTGCTTCAAAGCTTCGGACCACAATCAAACACAGCATCCTTTTCAACAGAAGCAGAAGCTCATCTGAATATGCTCAAGGATGCTGACATCAACATTTAATCATCTCCTCACTCATCCAGGAAGAAGGGGAGATCAGCTACTACTGTACTTTATTGTGTTCAAACAAATCACCATGTTACAAAAATAGCAAGCTGCCATAATAAAAAATAAGGCTCCTCTATCCAGCACCAGATAGCATCATTTTACTTTCAAGCCTAGAAATTGCACACTTGTATATAAACCAATTGAAGATGAGGATTGAGAGTTCGTCTTGGTGGATTTTTCCTTTGATGAATATGAAGTGTCCTTCCTTATCTTTTTTGATGACTTTTAATTGAAAATTGATTTTATTTGATATTAGAATGGCTACTCCAGCTTGCTTCTTCTGACCATTTGCTTGGAAAGTTGTTTTCCAGCCTTTCACTCTGAGGTAGTGTCTGTCTTTGTCTCTGAGGTGTGTTTCCTGTAGGCAGCAGAATGCAGGGTCCTCATTGCGTATCCAGTTTGTTAATCTATGTCTTTTTATTGGGTAGTTGAGGCCATTGATGTTGAGAGATATTAAGGAATAGTGATTATTGCTTCCTGTTATATTCATATTTGGATGTGAGGTTATGTTTGTGTGCTTTTCTTCTCTTTGTTTTGTTGCCAAGATGATTAGTTTCTTGCTTCTTCTAGGGTATAGCTTGCCTCCTTATGTTGTGCTTTACCCTTTATTATCCTTTGTAGTGCTGGATTTGTAGAAAGATATTGTGTAAATTTGGTTTTGTCATGGAATATCTTGGTTTCTCCATCTATGTTAATTGAGAGTTTTGCAGGATACAGTAACCTGGGCTGGCATTTGTGTTCTCTTAGGGTCTGTATGACATCTGTCCAGGATCTTCTGGCCTTCACAGTTTCTGGCGAAAAGTCTGGTGTGATTCTGATAGGTCTGCCTTTATATGTTACTTGACCTTTTCCCCTTACTGCTTTTAATATTCTTTCTTTATTTTGTGCGTTTGGTGTTTTGACAATTATGTGACGGGAGGTGTTTCTTTTCTGGTCCAATCTATTTGGAGTTCTGTAGGCTTCTTGTATGCCTATGGGTATCTCTTTTTTTAGGTTAGGGAAGTTTTCTTCTATGATTTTGTTGAAGATATTTACTGGTCCTTTGAGCTGGGAGTCTTCACTCTCTTCTATACCTATTATCCTTAGGTTTGATCTTCTCATTGAGTCCTGGATTTCCTGTATGTTTTGGACCAGTAGCTTTTTCCGCTTTACATTATCTTTGACAGTTGAGTCAATGATTTCTATGGAATCTTCTGCTCCCGAGATTCTCTCTTCCATCTCTTGTATTCTGTTGGTGAAGCTTGTATCTACAGCTCCTTGTCTTTTCTTTTGATTTTCTATGTCCAGGGTTGTTTCCATGTGTTCTTTCTTGATTGCTTCTATTTCCATTTTTAATTCCTTCAACTGTTTGATTGTGTTTTCCTGGAATTCTTTCAGGCATTTTTGCGATTCCTCTCTGTAGGCTTCTACTTGTTCTGTAAGGGAGTTCTTTATGTCTTTCTTGAAGTCCTCCAGCATCATGATCAAATATGATTTTGAAACTAGATCTTGCTTTTCTGGTGTGTTTGGATATTCCGTGTTTATTTTGATGGGAGAATTGGGCTCCGATGATGCCATGTAGTCTTGGTTTCTGTTGCTTGGGTTCCTGCGCTTGCCTCTCGCCATCAGATTATCTCTAGTGTTACTTTGTTCTGCTATTTCTGACAGTGGCTAGACTGTCCTATAAGCCTGTGTGTCAGGAGTGCTGTAGACCTGTTTTCCTGTTTTCTTTCAGCCAGTTATGGGGACAGAGTGTTCTGCTTTCGGGCGTGTAGTTTTTCCTCTCTACAGGTCTTCAGCTGTTCCTGTGGGCCTGTGTCTTGAGTTCACCAGGCAGGTTTCTTGCAGGGGAAAAGTTGGTCCTACCTGTGATTCCAAGGCTCAAGTTTGCTCGTGGGGTACTGCCTAAGTCCTCTCCGCGGCGGCAGCAACTGGGAAGATCTGCGCCACTCTTTCCGGGAGCCTCCGTGCACCAGGGTTCCAGATGACGTTTGGTGTTTTCCTCTGGCGTCTGGATGTGCACAGAGTGCAGTCTCTTCTGGTTTCCCAGGCGTGTCTGCCTCTCTGAAGGTTCAGCTCTCCCTCCCACGGGATTTGGGTGCAGAGAACTGTTTATCCGGTCTGTTTCCTTCAGGTTCCGGCAGTGTCTCAGGCGCAGGGGTTCTGCCGCTCCTGGGCCCTCCCCTACGGGAACCCAGAGGCCTTATACAGTTGCCTCTTGGGCCAGGGATGTGGGCAGGGGTGAGCAGTGTTGGTGGTCTCCTCCGCTCTGCAGCCTCAGGAGTGCCCACCGGATCAGGCGGTGAGGTCTCTCTCCCACGGGGTTTGAGAGCAGAGAGCTGCTGCGGGCCGGGATCCGCGGGTATGGGACTTCCGGTCGAGAATATTTGTTGAGGTGAAGCTGTCATCTTTGTTCCCAAGAGCAAATCAACACAGTATAAGTTCTCTCCAGAGATTCTGTAGGATCCTGTTTTTTTCACTGGAGATACTTCATACCAGAGAAGACAGCTGTGCCCACTCTTGGTGACCAGAATTAAGATTCTTGAATATGCAGATTCTTCAATTATCTAATTGCTGCTCTGCCAGAGTGCTCTGCCAAAATATAGCAGAGTCATGTTAGACAGGGAGAGGGCAGTTTGCTGTGGATTATCCTGCAGTTTTCCCAGAATCATGAGCTGGCAGGGTCATTTCCTTTGCAGCTGATTGCTATGCAAGGGATCTATTCAATGTAGTCCTGAAAACCTTGGGAGATATGAGAATAAAATGAGTTTTTTTAAAGCATAAAATTTTTGTTTTCTGAAAGTAGATACCAGTACGGGTATAATATTACCTCAGCATCTAATTAACAGCAAGACTTGCCTTAAAAGGTCCCTTGCTTTTAATAGGTGGTACTTAACTAATCAATTCAAAAAAGAAAGCTAATGCTTATAGCTCAGAATGTTCTACATTAGACATATACGAAAGATTCCAGGTTCGAATGATATTTTTCTTTCCCTGCATGCTGTATTTTTTTATTAGTTTTTGATGCTACTGCCAGATACTATATCTCTTCATATGGTTTTCCTAGTTCGTATGAACGTGATTTTGCATGTGAATACTGTTCAAACTGATGTTTGTCAAGGGAGTAAGCAATGGAAAGTCACACTAAGTTACGTCCAAAGTGTTCCTTGGGTGTCCCTGATGTATTTCCATAGTCTGCGAAAGGCCTTGGTTAGAAATGTTGAAGTC
The DNA here is from genome assembly GCF_021556685.1 of Rattus norvegicus. Lineage (NCBI taxonomy): Eukaryota > Metazoa > Chordata > Mammalia > Rodentia > Muridae > Rattus > Rattus norvegicus. The sequence continues at coordinate 225,729,126 of NC_141535.1, read as the reverse complement.
ATCTAAGGGTGAATTTAAATGATGAAAAGAAAACCAGATGGTATTAATATGCTGAAGACCACAGTGCTCATTGTTGACAAAAGGAGCAGTCAAAGATGGAGTTGACATGATCGTGATTCTAGTCTCAAGGCCTTGGGACACAGAGCTCCTGAAGAATAGACTTCTATTCTAGGACGAAAGAGGTCACTTCAGCACATAAACTTGAAAATTTTTCAACCTGAGTAAATGGCTTCTCCTTTATTTTAGAGCACTCTACTCTGTCCCTCAGTAAGCATCTGAGATAGCCCACAGTTACCCCAATGTTCCCTTGATGATGTGTACTCTGACTTGGCTGATCCTTGTAGTTTGATATGAGTATATTTCATTTATTCCAAGACATGATTAGTTCTATGATAGCCTACGATTTAATCCATATGAAAAAGAAAGATGGTGGAAGATATGATGTCAGTATCTTAAGATACTGTGATGCATGTTTTAGAACAAGTATGCATCTTAGAAAGATTGCTTACCCCCTGCTCTGCATGCACATGGATGCTAGTCCTTCTTAGTTGGGGGCCTGAACCTTGTCAATGGCTCAAATAGTGTATAAACTCATATATAGAACCGTTTGAAAAGATAGTTTTTTTTTTTTTTTGGCTTGAGTTTCACAAATTGAATTCATTACTCTGTGTTTTGCTCTGGATAGCTTTTAGCACCAAAAACTAATATTCCCTTTCCTTTCTGCGTGCTTGTCCTTTAACCCTGTAGGAGTCAGGTGACCCAGAAAAGCTCAAGTACCAGAGAGTTCAGGTTCTTTATCTCTGGCTCTGCTCTAGCATGTGAGTCTGAGCAGGCAGATTACCATGATATTACTTCTTCCTTGAGAACAGTGAGGATAAAAAAAATTGTGGGTTTTTTTTTAGGTAAGATAAATTTAATCTCACCAATTATTTCTTTAGCCCCCTTTAAAAAAATCTCAACAGAGTTCCACAGGTATTTTTGACTCACTTTGTACTGGTTTGCAATTTCCTGTTTTTGAAATTATCTGTTTCTGAACTATTGACTGTTGCCATTTCCTCCTCCCTCCTGACCAGTATCATCCACACATTTAGAAACTGTTCCGACTACTGTCTCTGATCTAGGTATCATTATGAGCTGCATAAAAAGTAACGTAGAAGACCATAGATGCAAATGAAAATGGACTAAATTTGAGAAAAGGCTTGAAAGTATTGAAAGCTACCTAATGCTGCTGGCACATGAATGGTATGATAAAGAATGTCACAGAGACTAGGCTAGTGTCCTAGTTTGGGTTTTACTGCTATGAAGAGACACCATGACCAAGGCAACTCTTATAAAAAGAAGCCATTTAACTGGGGCTGGCTTATAGTTTCAGAAGTTCGGTTCATTATCGTTATGGTGGGAAACATGGCAGCATGTAGGGAGACATGGTGCTGGAGGAGCTAAGAGTTCTACATCTTGATCTGAAGGCAGCCAGGAGAGACTGTCTTCCACACTGGATGGCGCTTGAGCATAGGACTTCAAGCCCACCCCCACAGTGACACACTTCCTCCAACAAGGTCACACCCACTCCAACAAGGACACACCTCCTAATAGTGCCACTTCCCGTGGGCTAATCATATTGAAACTACCACAGTTAGTGTTGATAAAATGGAGTAAACTGAACATTGAAGAGGAAGTAGTTCAGTGGGGTAGACTTTGATCTTTACCTTATGTGAGAGTGACAGAAAAGGAAGGAACTTAATCAAAATTATTCTTCCTGGTTAGAAAAACATGGATACATGAGAACCCAGAATCTACAAAGCTGGTGAGGGGCCATCACAATTATCTCCATCAAGTGGTGGTGGCTACTGTTGGGGTTTGGGATATTGAAGGTGCTAGGAGGTAGGAAGGTCCTGTGTGTATTTGTAACAAAAGCTTCCTCATTGAGGCTAATGGAAGTCAAGCATTATTCAAGGTTTTGAGCCTGAATAATATGAACAATAAAATTGTTGGGGTCTGGGCGGGGTCATGGAAAATAGGAGCTCAGCTTGGAAAGTTAAATTTGAGATGTCTGTCTAATACAGACTGGAACTTTCAGTTGTTCAGTCTGTAGCAACATCTTACAGAAAGGCCCATATGTAGAGAATGCTCCATAGGTAGAGAATGTCCCAGTAGTCTTTCAGTTGTATTTCCCACAGCTATGGATCTAAAGAGGATGATCACCACACTAGATGCCTTCCATTGTGTATACAGGATATGAAAGACTGTCCTTTACAGTGGCTTTGCTGGAGGAAGTCATGAATAGTGATTATATAAGAATTTTAACTCATTCTTTTGGCTGCTATCTCAGTTTCCATGAAACATATCCACAATAACACCCATTACTTGATTACAACATCAATTATGGTACTTGCTCAATAAAATCAGTATATTCTTTCCCAATGTCATTACTATTGTCATAAATAATTATTTGTCCTGAGAACTTTGTGTTTTATTCTTTTGGAAAATTTGAAATATAAATTATTAACTATAGATATGTAAAATATTTAAAAAGGAATTGACTCCTTGTGAGTAGTTTTAGTTTTCTATTTATTTACAAATATTTTGATGTTTTTAATTGAAATATAATTATATCACCTACCCCTTCCCTTTTCTCCCTCCAGCACACCTCAGGTATCTTAACTTGAATCACTCTCATTCTCTTTCACTCCCAAGTGAATAGCAGCCTCTTTATATTATATTTATATTATATTTGTCATGTATACACACACATCTAAAATATTTATTTTTAACTTATGTATGTGATTACTTTGTTTAGTTGCATGTAAATGTATCACATGTGTGCAGTGCCCATGAAGACCGGAAGAGGATATTAGATTCCTTGGAACTTGCGTTTCATACAGAAGGTTGTTAACTACCATGTTGGTGCTGGGAACCGGACCCAGGTCCTTTGCAAAAGCAAAAAGTGCTCTTAAATGCTAAGCTATTGCTCCAGCCCAGTTTTCCATATCTTTTTACTTCTTCCCTCTACTAACATTCATAGAGATGACATATCACTTTTGTATTTTAAAAAATTATGATTTAAGTAACTTGTTCCAGAAAGAGAAGAATCAAGTTTACAATATGAATTAACCATTAAAAACTGAATTAGCTAGAATGATATATGTGGGAAAAATATTTTGACTACTCAGGTATTTGAAGAAAACAAAATCTATATGACTTTTTTTTTTTCTGTACAAGAGATGCTAGCCTCAGACTGATCTCAGGCTTCAGTGGATTGCTTTATAGGAGAAACTTAGAACACACGAACAACATGAATACCTTCTACTACGGTGACTTTGAGCCAAGTGTTTGCTGTTTGCTGGATGCTTGAATCCTTTGGGTCTGTGTTTCCACAAAAGAAATCTCACACTCCAGTCAACAAAGTGCTCATTTCAGTAAAACATATTCAATGCTCACTGTGTGCTTGCCACAGGAGGGGTTAAAGTAAGAGATTAACGCATGCATCATAAAAGGTCTCACACAAAACAAATACTCTCATCTGTGAGTGGTTAAGGGAGGAAACCAAGTATGAAATTTCATAGCGGACAAATTAGCATTTAAATGAAAAGTCACAGGTGCTGGCAAATTCTTTTGTTTTAGGATTTTAAGAAAGATGCCATTAATTTCTTTTCGTCACTCTTTTTTTTTTTTTCTTCAAAAAATGATTTTACCACCAACACATGAACCTCATGTGACGATGCCAGGATTCAGTTCCCACTCTGGCAAGTCCTGAACAAATGTTGTTGTTATTATTGATCATTGTCTGTGGGAGATTATTATTCTTTATAGGCAGTATAGTTGAAGCAGAAACAGATCTGGCACATTTATTTATGCAGGACTATAGGAGATTCAAGGGACCATGGGTGTGTAGTTAGAATATGCGTCTAACTTTTTTTTGTTGCATTTCTTCTATGGAAACTGTGCTGGCCTTATCAGCTGTAGAACGCTTGTCGAGTTTTGGATCTTAAATCTTAACCTCTTAATCATAAGAGTTTATATATCTATAAGAAGTCAGAGGAATCTTACAAATGAGAACCATCTATAGGATGCTAGGGTTATTTATACTACTTAATAAATAATTTTGGTTCAAAATAAAGTATAAATGCTAGCACATATGTGAATACTAAATTAAGGTGTTTCTTACTCTGTACAAAAATTAATTCAAAATGTGTTAAGTATCACTTCTCAGCCTTTTGGCTAAGATCAAGTGTAATGTGTTAAGTGCTTTGATATAAGATCTGAGACTTGGAACTGTTAGAATTAGATGCTGGAAAATATTTTCAGATATAGGCAATGACTTCCGAACAGGACTTTAATAACACCAGAAAAATAACAGCAAGGCTTGACAAATGGCATTACATCAAATCAAAGACTTTTACATAGCAAAGGCAACAATTTCCATAGTGAAGAGGAAGCCTACAGAATGGGAGGAAATATTTTATAGCTATCATCTAAATAGGGCATTCAAATCTAGAACATATAAAGAGCTAAGATTTAAACAGAAAAATGAATAATCTAATTTATTAATGAGAGAGCTAATGGGCACTCAAAAAAAAAGGATGGGCAGATAGTCAACAAATACATGATAAATGTTCAATGTCTGTGATGGTTTGTATGTGCTTAGCCCAGGGAGTGGCACTATTAGAATGTGTGGCCCTGCTGAAGTGTGTATGGCCTCACTGGTGTGCCACTGTGGGTGTGGGCTTTAAGACCCTCATCTTAGCTGCCTGGAAGCCAGTATTCTACTAGCAGCCTTCAGGTAAAGATGTAGAACTCTCAGCTCATCCTGCATGCACCATGCCTGCCTGGATGCTGCCACGTTCCCACCTTGATGATAATGGACCGAACCTCTGAACCTGTAAGCCATCCCCAATTAAACTTTTTCTTTTTAAGAGTTGCTTTGGTCATGGTATATGTTCACAGAAGTAAAACCCTAAGACAGAATCCTTAGACTGCAGGGAAATGAACGTTCAAAGTACAAAGGCACTTGTATGGTGATTTCATTTTACACTAATTTGAGTGGGTTTTATTAAGAAAGCAGAAAAGCATCGAAAGTTGGTAAGAATGCAGCAGGACGGTGGTTAGAATGGAAACTGGTCAAGCACCATTTCTGTGGGAATGGAGGTTCACCAGAAACTGAGGATGTAGCCACCAAGTAACCCAGAAATATTCCTCCAATGTATGTGTGGCCAAATAATCAAAGTCAGCATACAATAGGGACACCTGCACAGCCATGTGTACTGTGCTACTACTCTCATAACAAGTCATGTTACGTCCTAAGTACCCACTGATCGATGAATGGGTGAAGAAAATGTACACATACAGAACAGAATTGCATTCAACCAGGAAGAGTTATGAAGCCATTTTTTTTGTGGAGGAAAATGACAAAACTGGAGATCATCATGTAAAGAGAAATGAACCAAACTCAGAAAGAAAAAAAAAAGTCAAATTTTCTCTCATATGTAGAATCAAAAAAACCCCAAAAAACCAAAAAACCAAAAAACCAAAAACAAAAACAAAAAACCAGACACAAAAAAGTAGAGACACTTAAGGAAGAGGAAGGGTGTGGGGCAGTGAGAGACCTTGGTTCCCTGTTGAGGAGGTTTGAAACCCCGGTGACCCCAAGGGACAGTAGGCATTTCACCTGATTCCTAGGAGACTAGGCTGGTCTCTAGCACATAGTCCTCTATAGATTTGTGACCATCAGTCACATAAGGGCAACGCTCCAAGCCCCTTCATAAGTAGAGGATGTGACCACAGGTCACGAAGGTTCAAGACACATCTCCATTACAATGAGGTACCTAAAGGCCTAGAAGCTTAGCCAATGAATTTCCCTTCCAGATACTTCTCCCTGCAAAAGGTATTTAATCTCAGGCCCACTCCGAGAAGTGGGGTATGGTTTTCCTCATCCACTTTCAACCATGACAGGAAATGCCTTGAAACCATGGACTGCCTCTTTCATGGGATCCGCAGTCGGGAGCCGTAGAGAAGCCCTTCGCCTACAGATTCACCTTCTAATCTGTTAAGGGCTTTCCTGTATTGCCAGTGCGGCAGCCGCCAAGTTCAAACCCAAACACCAGCCAAAGACTCTCCTCAGTGGGACCAGCCAGAGGGCCCCTCCTTTCCCCTTGGCCTGGGCTAGATCCAGACCCTCAGGTCCCCACTCCATTCTGAGCTCTTCCTCAGCTTCCAGTAATGCCTGGATGCCCAAGAGACTGAGAACCGATGGCCCTGGCCTCCTTACAGGTCGGAGGGACTCCCAAGCCAGCTCTGGCTGTGTCCCCAGCTCAGACTGTGCTTCCCCAACCCCAGAATGGTGTTCCATGGCTTCCCAAAGCCCAACATCCACCTAGCAGCAGGCTGAAGCAATGTGGGATAAGCGTGGTCAAACTTTCCACATCCTGCCGTCCTGATGTGAGGCTCAAAGTGAGTCTCCCAAGTGAGACATGAAAACGGTGTTTGATACAATTCAAGAAGTTTATTTTCTGGAGTGTCGGGATTGACCTTCAATCAGCCCCTCATGGTGAGTGACTAGAAGGCGATCGCAAATGGCTATAACAAGCAGTTTTTATACTTTTTAGGGGTACAGGTTACATCAGCAAGGTTACAATTTAAGCTTACTGGCTAAGCATATTGACATTTGAATCTATTGGCAAGCAAGGGTATGACACGTTTTCGAACTCTATCTGGGGCCAGAGGTCAGTTGACTATCAGTCAGAACATTCTGTAATTTTTCAAGAATGTCCCTGCTCCTCCGAAGTGGAGAATGGAACTTGGCCTAGCCTTGACCTGAAGTGGGAAGCTGGTACTTGGCCTAATCTTGACCTGAGGCAGGGGGTGGGGGTAAAGCTGGCGAAAGCCCTTAGGGTCCTTCACAGGAACTCCATAACCTACCTACTTTCTACCAGGCCAAGCCTCTTAATAGCTCTTACACTTCAGTAAGAACTAGGGTCCTACACTCAGCAACCAAGCCCTGTGGTGGACTGGATGCAGGACCCCAACATTAACCCTACAACGGGCGCCAGTTAATCCTACAACATGTGACATTTGTCTTTCTGGGTCTAGTTTACCCTACTCAGAATGATTGCTTACAGTTTCACTATTGTGAGTTCCTAAGAGCCGAGTAATATTTCCATGGTGTAAATGCACCATATTTCCACTATCAATTCATAAATTGATGGGCATCTAGGTTGTTTCCATTTTCTGGCTCTTATGAATAGAGCAACGATAAAGTTGGATAAGCAAGTATCTCTGTAATAAGTCTTTTGGTTGTAAGTCTAAGAATGATATAGTTGGATCACGTGGTAGGTTTTATTTTGGCTTTTTGAGGAACCACCCCACTGATTTCCATGGTGGCACAACAAGTTGCATGTCCACTAACATGAAATATGTGGCTCCCTTTCCCCACATACATGCTAGCATTGGTGGTCATTTGTTTCTTTGACCTTTGCCATTCTGATTGGGATGAGACGGAATCTCAAAGTTTTAATTTGCATTTGCCTGATGGCTGGAAATGTTGAGTATTTTAATTTTGAGAAAGGGCATTATTTTCAGGCCCTGACTGGCCTGGAACTCCCTATGTAGACCAGGGTGGCCTTGAACTCAAAGAGATTTATTAGTCTTTGCTTCTCAGGTGCTGGGATTAAAGGTGTGTACCACCACATTTAGCTGTTCTGTGGAACACTGAAAGAGCCTGCTTCTCAGCCATTTCTTTTTCAAGAGATGAAAGAATGTAGTCCTAAGAGGAACTTTTACAACGCCAGGTACCTAGATTAAAAAAAAAATATCTGGAGAGACCTCATGGTGCACCCAAAGTCCTTGGAAACACAAACAACACAAACAACACACACACACACACACACACACACAGAGAGAGAGAGAGAGAGAGAGAGAGAGAGAGAGAGAGAGAGAGAGAGAGAGAGAGAGAACAGGAAGAGATAACAAAAGTGAGGGCTAAAGTTAATCAAATAGAAAAGGAAAAAATTAAGAAAAGTCTGTAAGCTGGGCAGTGGTGTTATACACCTTTACTCCCAGTACTTGGAAGGCAGAGACAGGTAGAGCTCTGAGTTCGAGGCCAGCCTGGGTTGAGTTTCTTAGTGTGTTCCAGGGCAGCCAGGGTTACACAGAGAAAGTCTGTCTCAAAAGTCTATGAAAGTAAGACTTGGTTGTTTGAAAGGATTAACAAGATCAATGAGATCTGAACCAAATTAACTAAAAGAAAGAGAGAGGATGCAAAAATAATAAAAGCAAGGATGAAAAGAAAAAAAACATTAAATGGGTACTGAGAAAATTCAGAAGATTATAAAGTCATACTTTAAAAATCTATACTCTACTTAACTGGAAAAATCTAAAGGGAACAGATGAATCTATAGGTACATATGACTTACCACAATTAAATCAAGATGAAGTAAATGATTTAAATAGACCCATACTGACCAATGGCGAAGAAGCAACAATTAAAAGTATTCTAACAAAACAAAACAAAATGAAATCAAATGCCCAGATCCAAATGGGCACATTGTAATTTTATTAGACTTTCAAAAGGAGGACCAGTATTCCTCAAATTATTCCCTAGAATAGAAAAAACAAGGAGACCTTTCAAACTCTCCTTGTGGATCCTTGTTTGCTCCTATGCTAACTTGTCAGATTGAGGACCAGCTGTGTTGGTATGTGAATGGGATATCAGAAAAGGTCTGAGCTTAACTAAGGAGAGATGTAACTTATGAATCTAGAAGCCAACATTCTATAGGCTGTAATGTAACTTTAGCTACGATGACCAAATCAAACTTCTATCCATATTTACAGAAAGCCTACATTTATCACCATGAGACTGGAAACACCTGAAACAGTGAACTCCGTCCGATCCTGACATCAGTTTCACAACAGGATATCATCTATCAACAAAGTAAATTTAGGGCATTGATAGAATGTTCAGAGTATTTTATCAAGTTATGCAGTACTTGCTTTAATTATAGCAATTAAAATTGTCTTCAATATACATATTATGTGTATGCATTTCAGAGCTTGATAATGGGAAGCTCTAAGCCTGAGACAAAAAATATCCTTATGATATTCTGATCTGATGGAATCCTGGTAGTTTTCCCTCAAGATATTCACAAATTTTTATATAAAACTTCTTTTAGACCGTACCACTGAAATACTTTTATAAATGGTATTTCAGGGATTATTAGTCATTGGCATGGGGTTATTATACGTTTAAAGGAAACTAAGTGCTGGGAAATGCTTCTTGCCACCATGATTTACCTTGTTGATTTTTAGATGGTCTGGAGAAAGTCTTAAATTTTGTTTAGCTCTATTCAAGATGTCACTGTCAGTGCAGTCTACAGCAGACAGGGTGCTGTTGAAAGGAACTGCCCAACTACTGAATTTGAAGCTGCAACTACCTCTCTATTAATAGTAGAATGCTAATAAACATTTACTAAGTAACTATCACATAGAAAACACAATTTTGAGCATTGGAGGAAATAAAAAATCCATGTTACTCAGATTATTAATTTCTTTCAAAACCAGATAGTCCAAAATCTAAACCAATAGAACAGCATTGCTAATACTGTAATGTTTTTTACAACATTCTTTCTAGTCTTCTTTATTATCAGTAAAGAGACCATGGGATGTTAGTGCAGAAAAGAGAGCCGACAAACCCACAGAATCCTGAACAAATCAGATACGAAGCAGAAAAATAAATTGTTTATAAATTATTGACTATAAGATGTAATGAGCATTTTCTGCCCGAGAGTGTACATTGACATTTAGAGGACATTTTGTTCAAAATAAAGCTAGAGAGAACCAGTTAGAACAAACAGTTGAAAAAAGCATAGCCTAACAGCATAAAATCACACTCTCACAGGGAAAGGATTTAGTAAAAAATAATCACTGAAGGAAAAACAAGTCAAAGCTCTCAGGAGCTTTCACACCCAGAAATATGTGTGATGTTAGATTTCCTAAGAATAGTATTAAAACCTAACCTTTGTAGTCACAAGGAGACCAACATAAGCACATTCAGATTCATTACAGGAGGTGCATATTTTTTTTACATGCAGCACTTCTTTAAGGTTGTCAGAGTGACAGGAATGGGTTCTATTGCTCTAGAGAAGTGGTTCTTAAGCTGTGGGTTGAGACCCCATTATGACTTGAGGAACTATACAAAGGGTCAGAACATTAGGAAGGTTGAGAATCACTGCTTTAGAGTTTTCAAGTCTGCAGCCAAAATGTGTGTAAGATTAAGCCCTCTGAAGCCTCAAAGGAGGGATTACTCATTGCCTCTTCCTTGCTTCTACACTTCTCAGCAACTGCTGGTGGTCAGCAATCCTTGACTTACAGACTCATCCCCCAGCATCTGTCTGTGGCTTCCTGTGCCATTATTCTTTGTGTGCTCCTGTTATGAGGACACTCCTCCTTGGACTTGGAACCATCCAAATCTAGGATGGCTTTATCTCATTTCTTATTTCTGCAAAGATAGTTATGTTGAAAAAACCAAAAGCTATATTCTGAAGCTTCTGCGTGAAGGGGAGGAAGTTGGAATTTGCTACTCTACAATATTTTACTAATCTAAAATAATCTTGTTCTACATTTTAGATTATCACATCAACAAAAGTGAGAACTGATAGTTTATTTCAAAAGATAAAAGTAAAGGGATTTTTTTTTTAAATTTCAGGATGCTGCTCAGTTGGCAGAATGCTTGCAAAGCACGCTTGAGGTCCTGAGTCTGTTCTTAGGCATCACATAAACTGGGCATGATAGTACATGCCTGTATTCCCATTACTGGAGAGATATAGACGGGAAGGTCAGAAATCTAATGTCTTTCTTAAGTTTGTGTAACTGGACTTTTGGCTACTTTATTGGGTTCTTACCTCCCTACGCTACTCCTATCCTCTTTAACTGCCCCCAAACTAGATAGGAGAGAAAGAAGGATAGTGGGCAAAGGTGGTGTTGATCTTGTTATACTACGTCCTGACATCCTTGGGGCAAGTTTGATCTTTATCATCAGCATATCTCCAACCAGCAACCAGCAACTAGCAATCAACAAACAGCAAACAAACTACAGCAGGAGCATCAGCCTCTCTGGGCTCTGGCATTTTTATACTCTCAAGAGTTTCCAGAATTCCAAATATAAACTATCTTCAGCTAGCAAAATCACGCCCTTGCCACAGCATGAGACCAATCACAGTCAGCTGCTGTGAGCAATCGGAGGCAGCCCCATACCCCACACCTGGGGAAAACATATTCACATATCATTTCTTGCTTTTTAAAGAAACCACAATTCTCACTACGACCTTGAAGCTGACATGTCAAATATGAGAATCTATTTCAACAACAACAACAACAACAACAACAACAACACTCCCAAATAAAACATCCCTACTACAAATTGATAACTGTGTATAGTGGTTTGAATGAGAATGGCCCCTATAGACTAATATTTGAATACTTGAACCCCAGTTAATAGAACTATTTGGGAAGGATTAGGAGGTGTGACTCTGTTGGAGGAGGTGTCAGTGGTAGAGGTCTTTGAGGTTTCGAAAGACTTGTACCATTCCCATTGTGCCTCTTTGTATCAACGTACAAATCAAGATGTGAGGTCTTAGCTGTTCCTGCCACAATGCCATCACTCTGCCATGACAGACTCTAACCCTCTGAAACTGTAAGGCCAATTAAACACTTTCTAAATTGCCGTGGTCATGTTGTTTATCACAGCAATAGGAAAGTAACACAGTGGAGGAACATGAAAGTGAAATCATACATGTTCCTCTGCTGTAATGTTTTACAATAATCTGTCTAAAAAGGCAAGAGATGCTTGGATAGAACATGATAGTGAAAAGATGTGTGTTTATTAAATGATTATACTACAACTTCCCAGTTAAACTTCATTGTTTAGGCTTGATTTATCCATATTCCCAAGAATGTCATATATTGATAGAGACTAAATCTTTAAAACAGTCTTATGTAGTCCATATACATAGTAGAATTCCAGTCACAAAGAAAGAATGATTATTTTTTTTGCAAAAATGGATGGAATAGGAAAATATACTAAGTGAGATAACCCAGGCTTCAAAAGACAATGATAAATACTTATGTGGATCCTAGATGTGAATTTTTAGATTCATACACTTAACAAGGAATGCCTGTAGAGGTCATGAAGACAGAAAGGGCCCATGAGGTGGGAGGAGAAGGAACAGGGGATATGTAGAGAATGATGAGAGAAGAGAGGCAGAACTCTAGGGGTTAAACGTTTAAGTGAGAGACCTGCCTTCCAAAGGATCAGATGAGCCAGTCCCAAGGGTGTGAGAGCTGGACAGCTGGAGAACTGGCCTACACCCTTGCTGTCCACTGCCACATACAGTGAAGTTGATTCTGGAGGCATGGATGTGGGCAAGCTGGCCCTAAAGGCATGAGAGCAGAATATCTGACCCTGCCTCCTGCTGATGGCAGTAATGGGTGACCTAGCTGTAACAGTGTTAGAACATTTATCCTAGTGGTGTGAATGAGGGAGAGTACAGGCTGATCAGCTTACCTACCACCCAGGTCCAGATTCAGGGCTCTGAGTTGGTCCACTCCAAAATCTATATCATCTGGGAATGGTTGGAATGTTTGAAAGGGCCAGTCCTGATCATCCAAAGCTGCAGGGTCTTCATGACACAGGGCAACAGCAGGGTAACTGGGAGGAGTCCCAATGAGGATCCAATCACAGAAGCCAGAGATCTCAAACCAGACCAATGACTCATTGTAAGTGAAGATGTGTGGACTGAGGGATGTACTGTGGGACACACTGTGACATACTACAGCTTCCATGGTGAGATGTTGCTTTTGTTGTTGTTTGTTTGTTTCTGTGTTTTTATTTTGGAGGATGGAGGTTGCAAGAGTGAAGGGCAGATATTAGGGGACAGGGATATGTGTAAGACTGGGGTTCATGTTGTAAAACCCATGAAGAATCAATAAGAAGTTAAAAAGTGAAGTTTAAGTGGAGAAGGAATCATGATAGGGAAAAGAGGGGTGGTGTGTAAGTTAAACAAGACAGAGGATACTAAAGATACACACACACATACACACACACATACATACATACACACACTCTCTCTCTTTCTCTCTTTCTGGAAACCTAGTACATTAAAAGTTAAATTAAAATATAATGAAAGAATAAAATGGAGTTTCAAGGGACATCTATGTGGGTGGACAATGGATAAAAGCTCATGGCTGGGATTGTGGTGGTCATAAGTCATAGGATATAACCTGCTTTAATTTTTTTTCAGTGGTCATGTTGTCAATTTGACTTCTAAATGTTGTTTATTCCCATAGATCCAGGCTGCCCTGAGTCTTGACCAGACAAGTTTCTTTTTGTAGTAGGCAGTGATAAATGAAGAGACTCACAATAAAGTGCTGAGAAGAGTAGATTGATTGCTTGCCCTAAGTGAGACACCTATGTGAATCCTCAAGCTTTGAGACTCAGAGAATATTGATGAATAGGGGTTGGAAAGAACATAAGAGCTGGGGGATGGTGAGGAATGCTGTGAAATGCTGCCTTCTGGACATAGCATGGCTCATGTTATGAGCTATTGAACTCATGAACTCACAGCAATTACAGTTACCTTTAGAAGATCTGCCTCAAGTAGACTGTCGATGCTCTAAGACAGTGTTCTCCACCTTCCTAATGTGGTGACCCTTTAATATAGTTCCTCATGTTGTGGTGACTACCCCCAAGTGTAAAATTATTTCCTTTGCTACTTCATAACTATCATCTGTGTTTTCTGATGGTCTTAAGCAAGCCTTGTGAAAGGGTCATTTAACCCTTAAAGGAGTCACAACACATAGGTTAAGAACCATTGTTCTACTGGCTTGTCCCACACCCATACACTTGCAAGAAGAAGGATTTGGATGAGGGAGTACTGGGACATGGGGGAGAGAGAGGGGGGGAGGAGAGCATAAGTTCAGAGGGAAAGCTGGGGTGAATATAATCAAGATATATTGTATATTTGTGTGAAAAATTTAAAAAATAAAAAATTTAAAAAGAAGTCTTTAAACAATGCCAAGCAACCACAAGCAACCAGAGCTTCCAGGGACTAAGCCACTACCTAAAGACTATACATGGACTGACCCTGGACTTTGACCTCATAAGTGGCAACGAATATCCTAGTAAGATCACCAGTGGAAGGGGAAGCCCTGGGTCCTGCTAAGACTGAACCCCCAGTGAACTAGATTGTTGGGGGGAGGGCGGCAAGGGGGTGAGGATGGGGAGGGGAACACCCATAAAGAAGTGGAGGGGGGAGGGGGATGTTTGCCCAGAAACCGGGAAAGGGAATAACACTCGAAATGTATATAAGAAATACTCAAGTTAATAAAAAAAAAAAAAAAAGAAAAGAAGTCTTTAGGACTTGCCCGAAAAATTGAATTCTGATGTCACTTAAGTGAACTATGTTGTATGAACTGCACATTGCTAGATTGAAGATTAGTGAGATGATGACTCAGTGTGTGAGGCGCTTGTCACCAAGCTTAACAGCCTGAAGTTAATCTTTGGAATCCACAAGTTTGTAACCCACTTTGTAACCCACAAGTTGTCCATAGATTCTCCATGGTGTGCATATACACACGAACACAGACACAGACAGACACAGACAGACACAGACACACACACACACACACACACTCATACACACACACACTCGCATTGAATAAATGTGATAAAAAGACATTGTCTCATTGAAAACTATAATTTTAGCCCATGAGAACTAGTTGAAGCATGTGGGGTCATCTCCAGTGGGCAAGATCACCTTTGGAAGTACTGTGGATTCACCATGATCACTTTTTTGCTCTGATTCTCCAGTCTATCTCTCATCTATTGTGTGTTTGTTCTGTTGTGTTGTCTTTTTCCACACTGTGGGTGAGCTGACAGAGAAGCCATAGAATCTTCAGCTTAGCATCATTCCAGGCTTACTATACAAGACTTCAAAAGTGGTGATGCCCACATACAAGGTTTTAATAGGCTGGTTCCAATTATTCTGAATTGGATCACCTGGCAATTTTCAGGCCAGTAGTATCGTCAAAGGGAGAAGGTACCTTGTCAGCCTAGAAGTCAGTCTGTGTCTGAATATTCCTGGCTTTTCCCCTCATGAGGGGTCCTGAGCTAAGATAACTGTGTCCTATAGTTTAGATATGATGTTCAGGAGTCTTCCTTCCATTACGTTGAAAATATTACTATTATAAACAGTTTGGTCTTGACCTTTACAAATGTCATAGGGGATTTTGATTATGGGCAAAGCATCTAACCTGTACAAGACATTGTTTGTTAAAGAGCTTTGGTGTTCATGACATTGCAAGATACCTTTTTTTTTGGTCTGTCTTCTTTTAGCAAACATGTTTTAGCACCAAGGAAATTCCTTTCTTACAAAGCAATTATCATTAGGAAATGTCACAGTATAAACTGTTGGGAGAAGGGAGATAGATCTGATTAGTGGCCGATTTAAGGGAGGATACTCTTCCCAAGTTTAGAAGATTATCAGCAAGCAGTTGTTTAACACACCTACTGAACAATAGAGTGGTTACTGGGGTTCTCCAGAATTTTAGACAGATACCCAGTTTGAAGAAAAACACTAAAAAATTATTTGTTGAAAATAATTAATACTGAGAATATTTTGTTTTCCTAAATATATGCATATATTTATATGTATATAAATATAAACTGAATCCGTTAATTAAAATATTGAGTATTCACACCATGTTTTGATCATATTTATCCCTGTCCCCCAACTTTTCCCAGATC
Organism: Rattus norvegicus; assembly: GCF_021556685.1. Lineage (NCBI taxonomy): Eukaryota > Metazoa > Chordata > Mammalia > Rodentia > Muridae > Rattus > Rattus norvegicus. The sequence goes on along the minus strand of NC_141535.1, from coordinate 225,713,333 downwards.
TACCTCTCTTTCCGTACCCACTTAACTTTGTATCCCCTTTTATTTTTTTAATCCTGCAAAACCAATTTGTGCTTCCTTGATATTCTTGCAGGTGTGGTCTTCTACTGGAGCTTACCAGGGGATGCACTCTTAGGAAAGCCTGACTCTTCCTCTCCCAGTAGCCATCAACTGCCAATAGCTTCATGAGTACAGCATGACTACAGAAGTGACTGTGTGCCCAGCTCTCATCTCCATGCTGAGAGCTGGTCTGGCTTGGGTTTGCATAGGTCTTTTGTGTGTGTTGCCACGACCATGCCAATGTGAGTGCCCGTGAACGCAGCTGTCCAGCTGTGTCCAGAGGACACTGTTTCTAGGTAGTCATCTATTGCCTCTGGCTCTTACTCTCCTGATTTCTGGCTTCAAGATTTGCCTCTGTCTTGAATTTTTTTTTGTGTAAAGCTTTTAATGCTTCTATTGTACCTTGATAGGCATCTACCTTACAAAAAATGAGGCTTATTGATAAGAATCAAGTATAGAGATTATTACAAGAATAGAAATGCTTGTTGGAAAAAATGGGATCAGATCCAAAGATGAAAAGGAGATGGATATGGTGTATGAAAAGCCGTGAATGTGGCAAAAATTGTGCTATCACAAAAGTGGGGAAGGAATTCACTTGACGCAGAAGTTGAGATAATCAGTAGGTATCACCAGTGATTTTAACTCCTCAAAACTACAACGGCAGCCTCTTAGCTTTAAAAGCAAACATTTTCCTGGCATTGTGTTAGAATGCTGGACAATTTAAAGAATAGCTCACTGCTCCAACCTCTAATTATATATTATATTCAGTTAAGAATATCTCCTGCCAACGAGGAGTTGGGGACACATATTTAAAGACATACTCACTGAAAAATATTTCTATGTGATACCCTTAGATCATAAAATCAAGTGTTTGTAGGTATGTGAGTTTATTTTAGGGTCTTCAGTTCTATTCCATTGATCAACCTGTCTATTTTTATGCCAATACTAGGTAGTTTTTATTACTATTGTTCTGTAGTACAGCTTGAAATCAGGAATGGTGATACTAGAGGAATTTTAATTCAGCAACATGGCGTCTCTAATTGTGTAGCAGATAAAGTGTTAAATTAGAGAAAGATTTGACAGAATGAGTCAGAGGTAGGATATGCCCACTTTCATGAGAACAGCACAGGGAGGAGAGGCTACCGATGAGCAGTAGGGAGAGAAGGGCAGTGGCAGTTTTAGTGGAACTATTTTACGAAGACAGGTGGCAGAGAGAACAAGCTAGACACAGGTGAAGACAGAACAAGCCAGAGAATGAGAAGGAACCAGAAGATTAGAACATATTGCCAAAGTTAGTGTGATGCCAAACAGAGCAATTCAGGCAGAAGCCAAGAGAAGCTGGATTGAACCAGTCAGCTTAGAGAGGGGTTTTGAGCCAGAACACTGAGTTGAACTAGCCAGTTCTATTACTAAAAAGAGTGATCTTATTTAGCAGTAAACCTCTGAAACAACAATTATATCTAGCAAATAAAAGATTTACAGACCTGCCTCTTGGTGGCTATCATGTTTGTATGCAGAGTGAGGCTTTTTAGACTCTCTGGCTGCAGAGTTAATCTTTCCTTATGAGTATTTATACTCTGAGTCTCCATAAATCAAAGTATGATAATTTAATTCTATCACATACAACAAGAAAAATAATAAAATTGGAGTGCTATAAGTAAAAAATATCATAGGGTCTCCTGTAATGTACCACTGAACACAGTTTTGAAAACAAAAATTTTATATGTATTAGTGATCAAATAACTGTTTTTTAACACTCAAATCAACCAAACACATTCACCATTAAATGATCATTAATCATTCTTGAATTTTCTTACAAGAAGTTGCTTACAGAATAAGTAAGCACTGAAATTCAGTTTGGCAAAGACAGAGCAACAATAAGTATAATTTACACCAATGAATAATTTCTTTAAATGAATGACACAAGAATTCCGAGTCCTTAGGAGAAGGAAACAATAAGGGCTTAATGCACAGAAGTACTGACTTGAACTTTATACACTGTATATGCACATTTAATGATTATGTTTTCCTATGATGGTGTGTGATCATTGTGACAGTTAGACAGAAAACGTTCAAAAGAGACCTGGAATATTTCCTGTGCGTTTTCACAAAAACAGAAGCAGACAAAAATCTGTCATCCAGGAGCACATGAGTGTGAAAGTCATGACTATGACCCCGGATGCTTCTGAACTAGTATTTCCTTTGCTGGGACAAGGACACATCTGAGGAAGCATTGCTGAGGATTTTATTTGTTTGTTTATTTATTTTGCCTTTAAGCAATGTAAAACTGAAACAAGATCACTGAAAAGACCAGCACTGTAATGAATGAGCTCCACGGGTAAAATTTGCTGTTTGAACAAAAACGTTGCTTAAAGATGGACAAGTGTCACATGATCTGTACAGCAAGTCTTCTTGGCTGAGGAACTCCAAGTCTATGTGGAGTAGATACGAGGGAAGAAGGCAAGGGAGACAACTGGAACCCCCTGTTACACTAGGTAATAACTAAGGTCCCCGGTGACTCCAGGTTTAATTTGCTTGTTGTACTTGTTTGATTTTTCCCTGTTAACTTCATTGATATCCTTGTATAACTTATGCATCATTAAAGTAACGTACTTTTACTGAATTATTTTGTGTTTTAAAGATAATGAGATTCTTTGAAGTCATGGTCTCTTGGTTATAACAAAGCTGGACTTGAGAAAAGGGAAACAACCTCTTTAAGAAAAGGGTTTTCTTTCTTTTTTTCTGGTTTAATTTCACAGGAAGAAATGTTGGTGTATATCAAATTTCTTGACTACTCTAATGGTTTCTTATTTAGTCTGTGCAATTTAGTATATGTTTCCCTTTATCTTTCTTATACTGCAGACTAACAAAATCCATTAAAATAGAAATTATATATATATATATACACACATATACAACACACACAAACACACACACACACACACACTCATATATGTAATTAGATTAGTTGTGACCCATTCTTCTTGGCTGAGACTGTCCCTTGACAATGACGATAGAGACAAATTTTCCACATGGATATCCTATTATCTAGGGTTGCTATAACAAGATACCATAGACGTGTATTATCTTATACTCCAGAGGATAGAAGTCAAAGGATCAAGGTATCAGGTGACTTGGTTTCTTCTACAGTCTGTTCTTAGCTTGTCAGGGTTGATTAGGACCTATTCTCAATATATCATTCTAATTCCCCCCTTAATGGCCCTAGCTCCAAAAACAATTGCGTTATGAAGTAAGGCCATTAAAGCTTCAAAATATGATTTATGAGAGACAGAATTCAATCCAGAAAGGTGATGACCTGTTGTGCTTGATGTATGCTTCTCAGTGTTGATAAGCTTTTGAAGTTCTCTTGCTGAAAAGAACAGAAAAACTTACCACAGAAACTTTCAAGGCCAGGGAAATACTACCTTGACAGTCTTAATAATGCTTCTAAAGGAAAGATGTAAAAACCTGTTAATATTTGCAGGACGGTTTGGAGACAGATTCATTAATTTCTATTCTTTTCCTTTCTTTTTCCTGTTCTTGGAGTTATACATAATGTTCTCATTGGTGGTTCCTGTGTGTCAGTATTCTTCTGTTTATTTCTTAGTGCTTCTTTCCTACTGGTAGTTCTTTATTAGCTGTAGTGAAAGAAAGCCCAGTATCTTTTTGATATGTGATTTGCCCATCTCTGTGTTGCTTTTCAACATGTCGTAGGTCATTTTGTTACTCGTTGATGTCAGGTCAAACTTTTCTGCTGATTTTGTGAAAATAATCATGTAAAATGAATTTAGAATTGTAGCTAGCCTATATAAAAGATACACACAATTCAGGTATTTTATTTACAAGCTATAAGCATAGATTTGGAAGGTTTGAAGTTTATTCTAACTTATTCCCCAGCTATAAAGTCCCTTGCCACTTGATGTTTCTCCTGTCCACGCGTTCATGGTCCATCCTCTCTCATGACAGCATCTCCATTTCTGTCTCCTTTCTTCTCCTCCTCCCTTTACCTTCAAGTCTCTCACTTGATCCCCAAGTCCCACCTTTCTCCCTCCACTGCCCAATCATAGTCTTTTATTAAACAGTTAAATTGGGTGGCAATATTTACCTAGCCTCATTTGGTGTATGTGAGGATCTGCTAGGTGGGGGGAACCGTATCTTGAGAGCGTGAGACTACAAGCAGTATCAGACCAACCCACTACATAATCACAGTGGTGCTATACTCATCTAATACTTAAGAGTTTCCAGTAGGGGCAGAAAATACACTGTGAGGCCATGAACTTCAAGTTCAGATCACGAAAATACATTGCATAATTCAAATGTAGCTCCCACATGTGAAAAGTAGATTCCTCAATTAATTTTAACATTGATGTTCAACTTTTATGGAATGGGAAGATTTATCTTGAGCCTGATGACCATCAAAGACACAGACTACCATGACTGGAAGTTAGAGGTGGATTGACAGTACCTCACTAAGATATTTCTAGTATAAGTGAACAAGAGAGTAAGTAAAATTCTGTCCTAGAGCTACATACTGAAAGGGGGAAGAAGAGATAGTGAATGTTTTATATATTCTGATAAAATTTGTGCTGGAGCCACTAAAAAATTGGATCGGCACTCTGCATATTCAGCTCCCTCGATACATAAGGAAAGGTCTTTGGAAGAATGGGTAGATGTTAGAACAGGAACTTCAGCTTTGAGTGTTGTTCTTGTGGTAGGACATTATCTTTCTTATTTATTTATTTATTTATTTATTTATTTATTTATTTATTTACTTACTTATTTATTTATTTATTTATTTTTATACTCCAGATTTTATTTCCCTCCCGGTCCATCCTCCTACTGTTCCACATGCCATACCTCCTCCCCAACCCCCACCCCTGTCTCCACAAGGATGTTCCCACCCCACCCATCCCACAAGACCTCTAAACTCCCTGGGGCCTCCAGTCTTTTGAGGGTTAGGTACATCTTCTCTGACTGAACCCAGACCTGGGAGTCCTCTGCTGTATATGTGTTGGAAGCCTCTTCTGAGCTGGTGTATGCTGCCTGGTTGGTGCTCCAGTGTCTGAGAGATATTGGGGGTCCAGGTTAACCGAGACTGCTGATCCTGCTTACAGGGTGGCCCTCCTCCTCAACTTCCTCTAGTTTTTCCCTAATTCAACCACAGGGGTCAGCAGCTTCTGTTCATTCATTGGTTGGGTGAAAATATCTGCATCTGACTTTTTCACCTGCTGGAATTCTCTTTCCTTCTGGAAGCAAGGAGGATGAGCTGACAGCCAAAGAGAAAGAAGAGATTGAAAGTAGGGCTGTGTGCAAGAAAAAGCCTGCTCTTACAGGCTAAGAGAGTGGCCCAGACTGACCCGCCCTTATTTATTTTTAACTGATCAGATAAATATTATCGTAGGAAGGGAAAGAATTGAGTAAATTTGTGAAGATGTCTTGGGCTCTCACGGATCTAACAGTGACAGTCTGGTTTAATTTAATTTCACTGACCATATGCATCTAAGAGGGTGGATGGCCAGGTTATGCAAGGCTGGTTGGGTGCAGGGCTAAGAGATGCTGAAAAAAAAAGTGTATCTACAATTAGATTATTTCATTTCATTTGCTGTGGAGAATCTACAGGTGTGTGAGTGGGAGTGTGTGTGTGTGTGTGTGTGTGTGTGTGTGTGTGTGGTTTTGAACTACTCTTGGGTAACATGTGGAAGAGTCTGGGTGTGGAAAGCTGTCATTCGGGAAAGAAAAATAAGAGCACTGTGATCCCAGGACAAACATTTTAGAGGCAGTTTTAGGGCCTCATCCAGGTAAGTACAAGCATTGGAAATCTCCCAGGATTCTGTCCAAGTAATGAGTACATGAGAAACCAGAGAGTCGGAGGGTGAGACATTTGCTGAAAAGGGTCTGCTCTTTCCTTTCCAAATAGTCAGGTATCACTAAAGCTGTCTTCTCAGTAGGAGAGGGAGGTTTGGGATTTGCACATGATGTTTTATATTAAGATGAACTAAACTAAGTTCTCAAAAGTGTCTGTAGGGGTATTAAATGCTTAAATTAATGTAGCTAAGGAATAGGAGGGAACTGTTAAAGAGTCTTTGATCAGAAAGGAGGAAGTAGTTAAAAATCATTTCCTTCTGACACATCAGAATCAGTTATCAATGTATCCTGTCAGCCCCACTCTGTGTGTTAGACCATGGAGTCAGCCCATGCTTCCCTCCTGGCACTCTGTGCTGCCGGCCTGCCTCACAACTGAAGCCAACAGCATTCATGTGCCTTTCTGCACTTAGCTCAGGGCATGGTATCTTTTCTACTTGTATGAGCTGGAGTGACCCTCCGAAGGGTGAACCAAGTCTACCTCAGCTCTTTACAGAAGCCCATTTTATCTGACCACTGCAGCGATGCTCTGCTCTTTTGGGAATTTCGCTTCATGTTTTCTTCTGTCTCAGCAATCATAAACATCTGCGCACACCCGTGTCTCCTCAGCGGCCTAGAGGTGTGGTCCTTGAAATATGCCAAAATGAGAAAGATTTCACGATACTGGCTTCCAGTCGTTTCAGTCCTGAAAGAAAAATTGCCAAACCAGAAGCTGGAGTTATTTCGGGGTGCTCAGTAATTCCCTGCATCCATTCCTGCATTGGTTTCTATGTGTAGCAGCTCTGTATCCTCAGCTCTGTGTATGCCTTATTGACAGAGCATAAGCCCGGGACTCGGACAGACTTTGCCTTCCTATCCATCTGGCAGCAGAATGCCAGTTGTCCTCTGGGCAGAATTCTTCCTCTATTCTATCTGCATTGCAGAGTCTTAAGCAGCTTTGTTTTGTGGCTTTGAGGTAACTTTTCCATCAGCTTCTTTGGCTTCAAGTTTCCCGTCATTACATCTATGCTGTGATATGCTTTAATATTTATTCCTTGTTGCTAACCTTCTTTATTTTTACAAATGTGATATAAAGATCTCTTCTTTAAAAAAATTGGAGCAGGAATGGTTATTTCACAGCTATGTTTCGTTTCTGTTCTTCTGTGTTTAATGACCTCTTCATCATTAAGATTTCCTGTTAGTCAGTTTCCTGATGGCATGCAACGCTGCCCTCCTAGCCTAGTGGCCATTAGTATTGTAACAAGAACAACTGTGGTTTACCCACAAGAGACTCTTCACATGATTGGGCCTGTTGACGTTCTCCCATAGCAGGAGTGGGAAAGGGGGGTCATTAGAACCCCACTCAGGTCTCTGATCACTCTTCTGCAGCTGCAGCTCGCCTTATGTAATTACTCCAGCTTCACATGGTCTCCAGAGGTGCTAGTGTATGCAGGGGGTGAGACATTAACTGAAGGGGGACCCAATCTATAAAGCTATGGGCAGTCATCATCCATGCTGGGAAGAGACTTTTCAGAGCCGCACCCATTTTAGGGTAACTCATACTCCTGTAAGTAAGAAGCCTCCTCAAATCTCCTAAGTAGTTGACAGTGAGGTGGGATTATTGGGTGATTTTTCACTGGTACCCTAAGTAGGATAAATATGCATTTGTTCAGGAAAAGTCTATTAAACAGCCAGGGAAAGCTGTGTGTTTTTTCCTGAAATAGTTCAAGATGTGAAGCTGCTTCAAAAACTAATTTTTTATTGCAGTGCATTACATATTAAAAAATTCCATCCATTTTATGAACTTTAAAATTACTTTAAATGACATTTTAATCATTTTTCAATAGAAATAATGTAGAAGCTTAAGTGGTACTTGTTAGACACATGATCATGACTTTTTGTCACATGTGATTAGATTGAGAAATACATAGGGGGTTAATTAGTAAGTGAGGCCTTTGGGTATATTTTCTAGAGTTTAACTCAGGATGACAGACCCACGCTGAGTGATGGTGGTGCCATCCTGTAGGCTTGTGGTTATACAGGATAAAAGAGAGGAAAGAAGAGTCCTGCTAGCACAGGCTACCTCTCTTTGTGCTTTATGTTTGCCATGACCCAATCCTCTCTGTTCTGTTCTGCTCCACCTCACCCTTCCCACTGTGATAGCCTCTGAAGAGACCTCTGAAGCCGTGAGTGTAAATAAATACTTTGCTCTTGGAACTTGTCTTCTCTAGTATCTGTCACAGCAGTGAAGAGTTTAGGTGCTTGGTCCCTTTGGTCTTCATTTTTTTTTTTTTTTTTTTTTTTTAATCTTTCAGGTTTTTTTTTTTTTTCTTTTTTTTTTTCTTTTTTATTTTTTTTTATTAACTTGAGTATTTCTTATATACATTTCGAGTGTTATTCCCTTTCCCGGTTTCTGGTCTTCATTTTTAAAGTCTCAGATTCACCCTGTCTATCTCTCATGAGAGGAAGAGCCCTTACACTTTCTGGCAAGTTAGTTGTGCTGATTTGAGGTATGGACTTTAACAAATAAGCACGCACCATCCTGCTTTGCAAACTCATTTGACTGTAACAGATCAGAGTAACATGCCGTGGTCCTTTCCCCCAAGTGTTCTAGTCTTCACCTCACAGTCTTTGCCTTTGCTACATGTGATGAACCTGTAGATCGAATGAGTGATGCAGGCAGATCCATGCAGGAAGGAAAGAAAGTTGTCAAAGTTAAGACATAGAGAATGAGCTACAGACACTGAGGAAGGCTAGTCATGCTGCAAAAATGATCTGGGACAAAGTTTCTATTAGCAGTTTGGAATAGAAAAGCAGTGGCTAATGATGTGACACTGAAATTAGAGACAATGACACCTGCAAGAGGTCATAACACTACTCTTACACCTCTGTGTGAGGTGAAGGGACACTGGATGAGGTGAAATAATAGAAAGGCGTGTTTGTTTGAAGAAAATAAAGAGGACTGTTTAGTTTTACGAGTCAACACATCATGTTTCCAGTGTACTGCTTGGGTATATTTCACTGAGGTCCATAGTGTCAATACCTCCTATTTTATTCACACTACCCTTAATGTCAAGTAATACTCCATCCATCCACCATGTGAAAATCATATCTACATTCTTTCTTTTTATGATAAGTACCTTCTAATCATAAATTAATAGTTTGACTCACTAATATCACACAGCAGATCATGTACAAGAAATAAAAAGGGCCAAGATGAACTAAATAAAGAAATCAAAAGCCAAATGATGTGTATTTATAAGTCTGATTTCTTGAAGTAAACGAGGAGTGAAGACTACACTCTACTCCTGTTATGATAATCTAAATTATTATTTTTTTCATTACTCTGGTGACATAATCTTTATGGGAAAGAGATTTTGGAAAGAGATTAATAGCTTTAATTAAATGTTTAGAATTATAAAAATTTGCATTTATTGTCTATTTTATACAACCAGCAATGAATGAGTAATGATCAATGAAGATCATACAGGTCATTAAACAAAAATATATTATGATGTAATGTAAACTCTCTTAGAATCTGCATTTTAGATATCATTTTGGTATGATAATATAAACTATGAAAATATTTCTATACCAAACATAAAATCTTTTCTATAATATATAATTTTATTGATTAAAAATGTCTAAATTCTACATTGTTTTTCTATAGCTCATAAATCAGGTGACAACGAACTTGGATGGAGAGAAATTAGAAGATCTTTCTGCACTTTGGAACAGTTGTTCAAATTCTGGGTCTCACTTCACCAAAAGCTGAGTTTTGCCACAGATTACCTGAGTCAGAATTTCAAATTTGAGGCTGACAATCTGCCCTGCGTCTTTATTAAGTGCTTTACATAAATGTTGAAGAACCTGTGTCCTAACTATTTCCACTCGAATTTGAACCACAAATTAACATTCTGGAACAAGCCATACATCAGTGAATAAAAACATCTTACAGACTGTAACTGTCACTAAAACATAATCATAGCCCAGCCCATGGATCAACCTGTGGGAGATGCTGAAAACTTATAGCCAATTAGTTTATTATGAGAATATTAAATCGTCATGGCAACATAAGCACTTGACTTTCTCACCCAGACGTTTTAGAGCAACATCTATTTTGGTATCAAAAAAAGAAGGCGTTTTGGGCAATGAAGGTTGAACGTTTAGCTCAGGGACTCATACCCTAAGGGTATAGTCTATGATTCCATAGATGAACTGCTCTTAGACACATGCTGCCAACCTCTACTGGTTATTCTTGAGTATCAGTATAAGCCTACTGGTTTTTCATAAGTTTAAAATGGCAAAAAAATATTGGGAGGCCCATGTGAGAAGAAATACAAATACATCCAGGAGCATGTGCAAGGCTGACTTGTAGAAGAAGGTAGGAGTCTGTAATCTATTTTTCTGTGCTCACAGATGTTTCCATAAACTCACAAAATGCTTTGTACAGTGGAAAGAATAAGACAACAGACGGTGGATATGACAAATTATCTATGAATTGTTGAGTTGAAACTGCTCATTTTTCTTGGAAGAAATGAAATAAAAGTTGATGCAACTCATTCAGGCTTCCTGCCTGTAAGAATATGTGGAGCTGAAGACAGAGAGACGCAATCCAGCAGGGCGTATGTCCTCTTATGACTCATCTCTAGGTAGATGAAGGCTGTGTCGCATCCCCTTCTCTTGGGTGTCCTCTGGATCCATGTCCTCCCTACAGTTTTTCTCTCCTCAATAGTTTTTAATATTTCAGATTTATGATCTCATGCCTCAGGGTCCTGCTTTAATTCCTGGCTTTCAGCTCATGATCAAGGCAGGAAGAAGGAGAAAAACTTGATGGAGCTCTCTATTTCTCTTTTTTAAAATGTCAACAAGTCCAACATTTCCCTAAAACTTCCTCTTAGAGTTCTTTTTGACTTTCTTTCGATGTGAGTCTAAATCTTAACTTCTGGCAGAGATGGAAAGCTCAACTTGGAAATGACTTTTAGGTCAGCCACAGAACAATCTCACAATCTCTGTTACTGCACTGCCATTCATAATTACTTAGGGGCCTGGACTCCTGGAGGACCACGGGAAAGTAAGCCAGCCGTGATGGTGGACATCACAGTGGGGGTTCTCTTAGAACCTACCCTGTATTTCTTATGCTTTACTTTGTCTGTTTTCTGGATTCACTGCTTCTTGCTCCTGCTCAATTTCTGGAGGCAGTGTGGTTCAGTGGTGGAGCACACAGGCCTGTTGGTGTTGCAGCTGTGTCGTATCCACTAGGTAAGTGAGCCAGGTAGCTTGTGTCTGTAAGTCTTCATGACAATGTTTGTCAGGTGCTGTAAACAAAATGACTCAGTTCCTAAAGATGCGTTCACTCATTACTAAGAGTGGTTAAGCGCTTCAAGAGTGCCAATTATTATTACTTATGATTTATCATTTTGAAATACTAATCTTGCCTTATGAAATAATACTTGGTATGTAGAAGGACTCACGTTTAGAGCTCTTTTCTAGATGTTGTTTTTTTTTTCATTTTTGGTGCTCAAGTAAAATATTTAATGTGACGATGACAACAATGATGATGACAATGGTATGTGTGTGTGCATGGGTGCACACGCACCCATGCACACACACCATAGAGCATACGCAGAGCTCCCACAACAACTTTGTGAAGTCAGTTTTTTCTACATCTTTTTGTGTTCTGGGGATTAAATTCAAAATTAAAAAAAAAACCCTGTGTATTTGTTTTTGTTTAGGTGTGTGTTTGGGCCTGCGAGTGGTATGTGCACATGAGTGTGGGTGTCCACAGGAAACACGTTGTCAGAACCCCTGGAGTTGGAGTTACAGGCAACCTGATATGGATCCTGGGAGTCAAACTCCTCTAGTCCTCTGAAAGAGTAGCAAATGCCCTTAATCACAGAACCACTTTCACACACACACACACACACACACACACACACACACACACACACACTCTTAGAAAAAATAAGAACCAAGGGCTAGGGAGAAATCTAATATGGCTTAGGGATGGAGGAATACAACTTGGGTGTAATCATACATCAGTAAGAATGAGAATGTCAAGGAGAAACTCGGAAATAATCTGAGACCAGCTGTGACCCTTGTTACAGCTTTGCTCCTGCTCACTCTGGTTTCATCTTCCAATTAAAACATCCACTTTTGAATGCAATGAACATTCCTTATTGCCTTTCATATTTAAGTAATTGAAGTTAATCTCTTTGAGGGAGATCTCAGTTGGATTGATATAAGCTTGAAAAATTCATTAAGGAAAAAACTAATAAAAGAAACTCTCCAGTGAGCAATGTGGGTATTATGGTCTTAGCTCTTGAAATACAACAGAGCTTCTGTCCAGGCCAAATGCTTAGCTTCCGACAGGCAAAGCAGGATTATACAACAGTGCAAAAACAGCAAGGCTATTGTTTTAAGACAGTTTATCTACTTGTTGTGCTGGTAAGCCAGCTGGGAGGGCTCAGCACACACCTGTTTCTTAAGCCTTTGTAGAAAGGTAGCTTGAGATTGGAGTTTTAAAGAGGAAAAAAGAAAAAGAAAAAGTGGAGAAGAGGAGGAAGGGCTCCATGCCATTTGATTAAACCATTCCCTGACCAGTAATTCATATGAACTGTCTTCTCTGAACAGCTACAACAGCCTGCTCTTAGTTCTTAATTCTTAGTTATTACTTAATTCTGTAGATCAAATTCAGAGTTTCACAGGTAGGCCAGTGCTCCATCACTGAGACATACTTTAAGTCCTCCAAAATGTTCACAAAATGAAGGAAGATGAAGTGGGCAGTACATTCCTATAACCCCAGCATAACACAGGCCCAAAGAGGATCCTTATGAGTCTGAGGACAGCCTGGGCTACAAACGATTAAAAAAAAATCTTTTAAAGATGGACCATATTTGACATAAGTTAATAGATTATTTTTTATAGATATCAGGGCTAATTCATCTTCTAAAGAATGTTAACGGGAAAATTCAGGTCTAAATGTTTTGAGCAGAGTTTGAAAATGAATGGGATACCATGAAGGGGTAAGGAAGGAAACTGTAGGCATGTATATTTCTCAACTTTCTATAAGAAGAGTTCAACCTCCCCTCTAGCACACCACCCAGGCTATTAGGATATGGGGAAAGTGGACCTCTTTAGAAACAGTTCTTTGGAGGCGATTCCAATCTTCATTGTTCTCAGTTCAGTCCACTAGCAAACACCAAACATGAACTAGCAGCTGTTGTCCAGTCCACTCGGCAGATACCACACATGAATCAGCAAGGGCATTTCAATCCAGAGGAAACCCTGAGGCTCACCAACTAACCCAAGTTGGTGAAAGAAGCAAGAAGCCACAGGAACCTTATGAGATGTTCTTTGGCAAGTTTCTTTCTATGAAGTCTCCACAAGTGAAGCTCAGCAACACAATATAAGATGAACCAATGCATCTATGTCATAAGTGAAGACTAGTGAGGCAGAGCAAGGCAAACCAATGCTCTAGATCTCATGTGGGGTCATGCTTATATTTCTTCTAAACTTCACTCATCCTTTCACCTATGTCTGCTTTAGCAAAACAACCTTTCACCTGTGTACAGCAAAACATTGATTGAGATAGCTGACTTTCCAAAGAAACCAGAAGGTTCCGTGTCAAGTAACAGACGACAAGCGCATCTTGTCCTTTTTAGATCCAGTCTTCGCTATTAGCTCAATGAAGCGCTCTTCCCTTGTTTGAAGCTTTTGAAGTTCCTCTTCCTGAGATTGTTCTGGGAAATGTGTTTAAATCCATCTTTGGGCAATGCAATTCTTTATTCCTTGAGGTTGTATTTCATTTTTGGAAATACTTAGAAGTCAAAAAGAAGTGTCTGGAACAAGGTCGATATCACAGTGCTTAAAAACAACCCAAAATGCATAAATATATAAAGTGAGATGTTTTCTATAACTATTCATGAGCTGAATGTTAAGATAATGCCTTAAGTGAAGTATAAAGCTGTTTGATTAAAAAAAACAGCTTCATTGGAATTGACTAGAATAATTTGTACTTTTCCAAGTTGCTTTGAAAAGAAGTTGATTTGCAGTGTTGCTCTTGATCACCTATGCTTACCATCTCATTTAAAATCCATGTCCTGCGCAGTCCATTTGCCATAGGTGCTTTTAATCAAGAGTTTGTTCAGTACAAGATCTCCTCATGCTATTTTTAATAATTGCATTGCTGCTGAACAGAGCTGTCTTAATATATACTTTAGTTACTTCAGAAGAACAGAAAAAAAATACAATTTTCCTGGTAGAGATCTGTGGATAATGGTTGGGTTCTTTTTATTAGGAGTTTAATGAAAATCTGTTTCAGTGCATCCTCTCTCTCTCTCTCTCTCTCTCTCTCTCTCTCTCTCTCTCTCTCTCACAAATAGCTACCGATTACAAAACATAGCTCTCTGTAGCTTTTCCTCTGTATAATGTTCAGAATTTCTTCATTATACACCCCATCTCTATGTCTGAGCATTGTGATCTAGTTCCTGATAAAGTGACAATTCTGTCTCAAGAAGAAAGTGAAGTTAAAGAGAAGTTACATAAATGATACAATGAGCTAGACAGTTCCAAAACTGAGTGGTCTCTTTGCTTCATGGTGTGCCTGAGATAAATGACAATTTATAAGTGTGTGTGTGTTTCTGAGTGTATGCATACGTACAGACCATGCTGAGAGGAAATAAATAGTCCACTTAGCTTAGTGAAATGAGGCCTAAAATGGGTAAAGGGAGAGGAAGTTGATTAGATATCACATGAGAAAATATGGGTGAGGAACAAGATTGGGCATCAAGAATATCAGACCACAGTGCAGATGTGACAGTCTAGGACAAATTCACAGAGAGATCCATCTGAGACTCCTGATAGTGGCAGCTAGTGCCAGGCATAAATGACTATAAATGTGCCCCACACTCATGGCTACTATAAAGGCAAACTATAGAGGAAAAGTGTGGCTTCTGCTGGAAAGCTAAAGTGCGGACAGACGTCACTCGAAGCAGGCCGTTGTCAGCAGCAGCACTACTTAGAGACAGAGATGAGTGTCCCTTCTCCATGTCAGCCACAGTGTCCCACCCGTGTGTGTGTGTGTGTGTGTGTGTGTGTGTGTGTGTGTATGCTTTACTGTCTTGCACAGATTAGAGTTCAAACAGGAAAGTGGTCTATGATTACAGTCTCCCAGTCTGTAAGATGTTATGCCATAATAGCACATCCGAATAGATTAACTACATGTAGTTGACTTAATTTGGGGCATTTCATAAAGATTCTCTTCCCTCCAGGGGCAGCAATTCCTTCATTGTCATTGACACGTCGGGCACCAGAGGAAGTCTGGGAGTCGGACTCCTGGAACCAAAGGTTGCACCAGAGATTGTATTCTCCCTTTCCTTTCCATATTTGGAGAAGTCACATGGGAGAAAAACAAGAGGTAGTTAGCAGAGAACGTTCTGAAAACCATATTTGTTCTTGTTCAGGAGCAGGGAAATAAAGAGAACACTTTAAAGGAGGAACAGGGTGTGGTGCCATTTATTTCCCTTATCACCTCAACCCTCACTGACTCTGTGGGGCAAGGAAGTGGAATGGATGGGTCAGCCTGCAAGAACCTCAAGGGCCATGTACTTGTCACTAATCTATGGATTGTTTTCATTTTATTAACATTTTAACATGTTTTCTGTGGTACTAAGCACAAGAGCAGATTAATTTCAGCTCAGCATAATAGATAGATAGGGCCACAGCTTTGTGGAATTTTATGCCAGAAAAGACTTTTTAAATTGATTTTCACGTCCCTTTGTAGCATTTATTTTTGACCATCGGGAAAAAAGCAAAAGGGTATAGAGAACACATTTTGAACAAAAACATAAAAGTATGCTGGAGTTACAGTTTTTTTTTCTGCATCAAAAGTGCTGATATGGCGGATCCCGGCCCGCAGCAGCTCTCTGCTCCCAGACCCGGTGAGAGAGAGACCCAACCGCCTGGTCAGGTGGGCACTCCTGAGGCTGCAGAGCGGAAGAGACCACCAACACTGCTCACCCCTGCCCACATCCCTGGCCCAAGAGGAAACTGTATAAGGCCTCTGGGCTCCCGTGGGGGAGGGCCCAGGAGCGGCAGGACACCTGCCTGAGACACCGCCGGAACCTGAAAGAAACAGACCGGATAAACAGTTCTCTGCACCCAAATCCCGTGGGAGGGAGAGCTAAACCTTCAGAGAGGCAGACAAGCCTGGGAAACCAGAAGAGACTGCTCCCTGCACACACATCTCGGACGCCAGAGGAAAAAGCCAAAGACCATCTGGAACCCTGGTGCACTGTAGCTCCCGGAAGGGGCGGCACAGGTCTTCCTGGTTGCTGCCGCTGCAGAGAGCCCCTGGGCAGCACCCCACGAGCGAACATGAGCCTCAGGACCACAGGTAGGACCAAATTTTCTGCTGCAAGAAAGCTGCCTGGTGAACTCAAGACACAGGCCCACAGGAACAGCTGAAGACCCGTAGAGAGGAAAAACTACACGCCCGAAAGCAGAACACTCTGTCCCCATAACTGACTGAAAGAGAGGAAAACAGCTCTACAGCACTCCTGACATACAGGCTTATAGGACAGTCTAGCCACTGTCAGAAGTAGCAGAACAAAGTAACACTAGAGATAATCTGATGGCGAGAGGCAAGCGCAGGAACCCAAGCAACAGAAACCAAGACTACATGGCATCATCGGAGCCCAATTCTCCCACCAAAACAAACATGGAATATCCAAACACACCAGAAAAGCAAGATCTAGTTTCAAAATCATATTTGATCATGATGCTGGAGGACTTCAAGAAAGACATGAACACACTTAGGGAAACACAGGAAAACATTAATAAACAAGTAGAAGCCTACAGAGAGGAATCGCAAAAATCCCTGAAAGAATTCCAGGAAAACACAATCAAACAGTTGAAGGAATTAAAAATGGAAATAGAAGCAATCAAGAAAGAACACATGGAAACAACCCTGGATATAGAAAACCAAAAGAAGAGACAAGGAGCTGTAGATACAAGCTTCACCAACAGAATACAAGAGATGGAAGAGAGAATCTCAGGAGCAGAAGATTCCATAGAAATCATTGACTCAACTGTCAAAGATAATGTAAAGCGGAAAAAGCTACTGGTCCATAACATACAGGAAATCCAGGACTCAATGAGAAGATCAAACCTAAGGATAATAGGTATAGAAGAGAGTGAAGACTCCCAGCTCAAAGGACCAGTAAATATCTTCAACAAAATCATAGAAGAAAACTTCCCTAACCTAAAAAAAGAGATACCCATAGACATACAAGAAGCCTACAGAACTCCAAATAGATTGGACCAGAAAAGAAACACCTCCCGTCACATAATTTTCAAAACACCAAACGCACAAAATAAAGAAAGAATATTAAAAGCAGTAAGGGAAAAAGGTCAAGTAACATATAAAGGGAGACCTATCAGAATCACACCAGACTTCTCGCCAGAAACTATGAAGGCCAGAAGATCCTGGACTGATGTCATACAGACCCTAAGAGAACACAAATGCCAGCCCAGGTTACTGTATCCAGCAAAACTCTCAATTAACATTGATGGAGAAACCAAGATATTCCATGACAAAACCAAATTTACACAATATCTTTCCACAAATCCAGCACTACAAAGGATAATAAATGGTAAAGCCCAACATAAGGAGGCAAGCTATACCCTAGAAGAAGCAAGAAACTAATCGTCTTGGCAACAAAACAAAGAGAATGAAAGCACACAAACATAACCTCACATCCAAATATGAATATAACGGGAAGCAATAATCACTATTCCTTAATATCTCTCAATATCAATGGCCTCAACTCCCCAATAAAAAGACATAGATTAACAAACTGGATACGCAACGAGGACCCTGCATTCTGCTGCCTACAGGAAACACACCTCAGAGACAAAGACAGACACTACCTCAGAGTGAAAGGCTGGAAAACAACTTCCCAAGCAAATGGTCAGAAGAAGCAAGCTGGAGTAGCCATTCTAATATCAAATAAAATCAATTTCCAACTAAAAGTCATCAAAAAAGATAAGGAAGGACACTTCATATTCATCAAAGGAAAAATCCACCAAGATGAACTCTCAATCCTAAATATCTATGCCCCAAATACAAGGGCACCTACATACGTAAAAGAAACCTTACTAAAGCTCAAAACACACATTGCACCTCACACAATAATAGTGGGAGATTTCAACACCCCACTCTCATCAATGGACAGATCATGGAAACAGAAATTAAACAGTGATGTCGACAGACTAAGAGACGTCATGAGCCAAATGGACTTAACGGATAGTTATAGAACATTCTATCCTAAAGCAAAAGGATATACCTTCTTCTCAGCTCCTCATGGTACTTTCTCCAAAATTGACCATATAATTGGTCAAAAAACGGGCCTCAACAGGTACAGAAAGATAGAAATAATCCCATGCGTGCTATCGGACCACCACGGCCTAAAACTGGTCTTCAATAACAATAAGGGAAGAATGCCCACATATACGTGGAAATTGAACAATGCTCTACTCAATGATAACCTGGTCAAGGAAGAAATAAAGAAAGAAATTAAAAACTTTTTAGAATTTAATGAAAATGAAGATACAACATACCCAAACTTATGGGACAAAATGAAAGCTGTGCTAAGAGGAAAACTCATAGCGCTGAGTGCCTGCAGAAAGAAACAGGAAAGAGCATATGTCAGCAGCTTGACAGCACACCTAAAAGCTCTAGAACAAAAAGAAGCAAATACACCCAGGAGGAGTAGAAGGCAGGAAATAATCAAACTCAGAGCTGAAATCAACCAAGTAGAAACAAAAAGGACCATAGAAAGAATCAACAGAACCAAAAGTTGGTTCTTTGAGAAAATCAACAAGATAGATAAACCCCTAGCCAGACTAACGAGAGGACACAAAGAGTGCGTCCAAATTAACAAAATCAGAAATGAAAAGGGAGACATAACTACAGATTCAGAGGAAATTCAAAAAATCATCAGATCTTACTATAAAAACCTATATTCAACAAAATTTGAAAATCTGCAGGAAATGGACAATTTCCTAGACAGATACCAGGTACCGAAGTTAAATCAGGAACAGATAAACCAGTTAAACAACCCCATAACTCCTAAGGAAATAGAAGCAGTCATTAAAGCTCTCCCAACCAAAAAGAGCCCAGGTCCAGACGGGTTTAGTGCAGAATTCTATCAGATCTTCATAGAAGACCTCATACCAATTATATCCAAACTATTCCACAAAATTGAAACAGATGGAGCACTACCGAATTCCTTCTATGAAGCCACAATTACTCTTATACCTAAACCACACAAAGACACAACAAAGAAAGAGAACTTCAGACCAATTTCCCTTATGAATATCGACGCAAAAATACTCAGTAAAATTCTAGCAAACCGAATCCAAGAGCACATCAAAACAATCATCCACCATGATCAAGTAGGCTTCATCCCAGGCATGCAGGGATGGTTTAACATACGGAAAACCATCAACGTGATCCATTATATAAACAAACTGAAAGAACAAAACCACATGATCATTTCATTAGATGCTGAGAAAGCATTTGACAAAATTCAACACCCCTCCATGATAAAAGTCCTGGAAAGAATAGGAATTCAAGGCCCATACCTAAACATAGTAAAAGCCATATACAGCAAACCAGTTGCTAACATTAAACTAAATGGAGAGAAACTTGAAGCAATCCCACTAAAATCAGGGACTAGACAAGGCTGCCCACTCTCTCCCTACTTATTCAATATAGTTCTTGAAGTTCTAGCCAGAGCAATCAGACAACAAAAGGAGATCAAGGGGATACAGATCGGAAAAGAAGAGGTCAAAATATCACTATTTGCAGATGACATGATAGTATATTTAAGTGATCCCAAAAGTTTCACCAGAGAACTACTAAAGCTGATAAACAACTTCAGCAAAGTGGCTGTGTATAAAATTAACTCAAATAAATCAGTTGCCTTCCTCTATACAAAAGAGAAACAAGCCGAGAAAGAAATTAGGGAAACGACACCCTTCATAATAGACCCAAATAATATAAAGTACCTCGGTGTGACTTTAACCAAGCAAGTAAAAGATCTGTACAATAAGAACTTCAAGACACTGAGGAAAGAAATTGAAGAAGACCTCAGAAGATGGAAAGATCTCCCATGCTCATGGATTGGCAGGATTAATATAGTAAAAATGGCCATTTTACCAAAAGCAATCTACAGATTCAATGCAATCCCCATCAAAATACCAATCCAATTCTTCAAAGAGTTAGACAGAACAATTTGCAAATTCATCTGGAATAACAAAAAACCCAGGATAGCTAAAGCTATCCTCAACAATAAAAGGACTTCAGGGGGAATCACTATCCCTGAACTCAAGCAGTATTACAGAGCAATAGTGATAAAAACTGCATGGTATTTGTACAGAGACAGACAGATAGACCAATGGAATAGAATTGAAGACCCAGAAATGAACCCACACACCTATGGTCACTTGATTTTTGACAAAGGAGCCAAAACCATCCAATGGAAAAAAGATAGCATTTTCAGCAAATGGTGCTGGTTCAACTGGAGGGCAACATGTAGAAGAATGCAGATCGATCCATGCTTATCACCCTGTACAAAGCTTAAGTCCAAGTGGACCAAGGACCTCCACATCAAACCAGACACACTCAAACTAATAGAAGAAAAACTAGGGAAGCATCTGGAACACATAGGCACTGGAAAAAATTTCCTGAACAAAACACCAATGGCTTATGCTCTAAGATCAAGAATCGACAAATGGGATCTCATAAAACTGCAAAGCTTCTGTAAGGCAAAGGACACTGTGGTTAGGACAAAACGGCAACCAACAGATTGGGAAAAGATCTTTACCAATCCTACAACAGATAGAGGCGTTATATCCAAAATATACAAAGAACTCAAGAAGTTAGACCGCAGGGAAACAAATAACCCTATTAAAAATGGGGTTCAGAGCTAAACAAAGAATTCACAGCTGAGGAATGCCGAATGGCTGAGAAACACCTAAAGAAATGTTCAACATCTTTAGTCATAAGGGAAATGCAAATCAAAACAACCCTGAGATTTCACCTCACACCAGTGAGAATGGCTAAGATCAAAAACTCAGGTGACAGCAGATGCTGGCGAGGATGTGGAGAAAGAGGAACACTCCTCCATTGTTGGTGGGATTGCAGACTGGTACAACCATTCTGGAAATCAGTCTGGAGGTTGCTCAGAAAATTGGACATTGAACTGCCTGAGGATCCAGCTATACCTCTCTTGGGCATATACCCAAAAGATGCCTGAACATATAAAAGAGACACGTGCTCCACTATGTTCATCGCAGCCTTATTTATAATAGCCAGAAAATGGAAAGAACCCAGATGCCCTTCAACAGAGGAATGGATACAGAAAATGTGGTACATCTACACAATGGAATATTACTCAGCTATCAAAAACAACGAGTTTATGAAATTCGTAGGCAAATGGTTGGAACTGGAAAATATCATCCTGAGTGAGCTAACCCAATCACAGAAAGACATACATGGTATGCACTCATTGATAAGTGGCTATTAGCCCAAATGCTTGAATTACCCTAGATCCCTAGAACAAAGGAAACTCAAGACGGATGATCAAAATGTGAATGCTTCACTCCTTCTTTAAATGAGGAAAAAGAATACCCTTGGCAGGGAAGGGAGAGGCAAAGATTAAAACAGAGAGTGAAGGAACACCCATTCAGAGCCTGCCCCACATGTGGCCCATACATATACAGCCACCCAATTAGACAAGATGGATGAAGCAAAGAAGTGCAGACCGACAGGAGCCGGATATAGATCGCTCCTGAGAGACACAGCCAGAATACAGCAAATACAGAGGCGAATGCCAGCAGCAAACCACTGAACTGAGAATAGGTCCCCTATTGAAGGAATCAGAGAAAGAACTGGAAGAGCTTGAAGGGGCTCGAGACCCCAAAAGTACAACAATGCCAAGCAACCAGAGCTTCCAGGGACTAAGCCACTACCTAAAGACTATACATGGACTGACCCTGGACTCTGACCCCATAGGTAGCAATGAATATCCTAGTAAGAGCACCAGTGGAAGGGGAAGCCCTGGGTCCTGCTAAGACTGAACCCCCAGTGAACTAGTCTATGGGGGGAGGGCGGCAATGGGGGGAGGGTTGGGAGGGGAACACCCATAAGGAAGGGGAGGGGGGAGGGGGATGTTTGCCCGGAAACCGGGAAAGGGAATAACACTCGAAATGTATATAAGAAATACTCAAGTTAATAAAAAAAAATAAATAAATAAATTCTAAAACTTTCAAAAAAAGTGCTGATATGATTTTACTCATAAATTTTCAAAACAAATAGCTGGTGTTATAGGAAAACAGGTGCTCTATGTGGTCTAATGTGGTTATAAACTCACATTGCTTGCGGTTTCTTCTCCATATTACATTAATGAACAGATGCCTATCTGGCACCCATTGTATGACTTTAGAGTTTCATGGTATAGTGTACAAATACATATAATATATAGTGTCTAGCTTATTTGGACAGAACAAAAGCAGACTGATGTAAGGCAGTGTATATTCAAGGGACGAACTGTGCACAGCTTCAATGCTAAATGCTTAGCATGAAATAGATTTGATGGTGAGAAATAGATAAATCCCTGATAGGTAGACAGATAGGGAAAGGATCCACAGACAGATAAAGGAAAATGTCAAACCTTTTCCCTCCCTGTTACTGATCTGAGTCAAACGCCTGGTGAGCTTTTTCTCCTGCTAGTGTGACCCACTTTGATCTGACTGGTCCAGGCTAGTCATGTATGTTCAAGGCTGGACTTGGGCATGTTTAAACTGAGCAATCCTAGATTAGGGAAAGAGAACCCATTCTAGCCCACCCAAACCACTTAAAGTACTCAGTCTCTTGGGGGGAGATACTTGTCTCCTCTCTGTTTTTTAGGGTCTCTATGTGCCTTGCTGTGTGGAAGGCACATGACTCTTCAATTGTAATAAAGTTTATTTCTTGTTGCTGCATGCTGTGCCTGAGATTTTTCCTGTTCTTTAATTGGTAGAGGAAATGGACCAGACCACTAGATGTTAGGTAACCAATTGGTGTTGGCTAAAGAAAATGTGGGGAAAGTTGGATATAAGTTCGAACGTTGGATGTAAGTTGGGTTAGGTCCTGAATAGACAGAAACCATAGAACAGTTAGAGACATTAAGTGGGAACATTGTGGAATACAGACGTTAACATTGATCTGATCTAGTTGGATGACTTCTGCCTGGAGAGAAGAGGGGAAGTAATATGAAATAATCATTTGACTGTTGAGTCCAGAAGATTGAAGCTCTGGGGTTAGATATGGCATCAAAGACAATAAGGAATCTTTATAACAGTGAAATATAATTGGGGTATTATGTGAGAGGCTTCTCCTAGGAAGACAGAACACACACACACACACACACACACACACACACACACACACACTTCTACTCACCCTAGAAAGGGAAACCATTATAGACCATACACCTTGGAGAACTGTGAGTTTTTCTGGGTTTGTTAACAGAAGTGTGGGTGAGGAGTTACTTACAAGAGCAGGGATAACTCAAAAGCAGCTACATCACTCAAAAACCCACCTTGCTTGGGTGATGACTTGACTCACAAAAGCTTATTTCGCTATGGAGGTCTCTGCACAGTTTGTGGCAGCTTGATAGATCTGAACATCTGGGCTGGCCAGACTGCCCCCTCCAGTTGTTTAGTCTTACCAAGGTCTCCCAAGTTCTCACTTTCCCAGCCACATGACCCTTTGTATTCTTCCTTCCTCCCATGAGCATCTCCACTGACCTTACAACAGGTGTTGTCAGCCCATACATAGCTGTAGAACCTTACCTCATATTCTGCCTGTCCTCTGATGATCAGAACTTTTTGTTTTGGAAAATTTATGCTCTGAGTTGTTGGAAAAGAT
This sequence comes from Rattus norvegicus, assembly GCF_021556685.1. NCBI lineage: Eukaryota > Metazoa > Chordata > Mammalia > Rodentia > Muridae > Rattus > Rattus norvegicus. Next base: position 225,689,458 of record NC_141535.1, on the reverse strand, counting down.
TAGTTCCCATGGGTGAATTTAGATGAATTTTCAAAAATTACTAGGTGGGTGGGTGTGGTTTCTGTCGAGTTCTATGGAAACATACAGGCTTCTCTCTATGAAAGTTTTCCATGGGGCAGCTGCTACTGTGCACATAACAGGACTGAAGTGACTCTGGCCAGCTTTAGTGTTGAAAGCATGGCTCTAGCAAGCTTTGCCCTTCTTCCCCATTCCCTCTTCCTTGCTAAAAACTATTAGATTACATTCCTGAAGCTTGCTACCAAGGTATATATCATTATTTGGTCACTTCTGTTCCCCCTCCCCTGCTTCTCCATTGTCCTCTGCCTGAGGCTGAATACCAAGATCCAGCTACCGAAGTCCAGCAATCAGAAACCCCTCTTGCCTCACCTAACTAACATGCCCACTTAAAATTAAACAACTCATAGCCAGGCGGTGGTGCCGCATACACCTTTGAATCTAGCACTCCAGAAGCAAAAGCAGGCAGATCTCTAAGTTCGAGGCTAGCCTGGTCTCAAAGCAAATTCCAGGACAATTAGGGCTACACAGAGAAAACTCGTCTTAAAAAACCCAACCGAACCAAAAAAAAAAAAATCCCCAAACAAAAATCTAAACACCCACTATAACATGGGGGTTTCTCCTTGCACCTTTATAAACCCCCATGTTCCCATGTGCCATGTCTGTTTCTTCTCTCTCTTTTTTTTTTTAACTTGAGTATTTCTTATATACATTTCGAGTGTTATTCCCTTTCCCGGTTTCCAGGCAAACATCTCCCTCCCTCCTCCACTTCCTTATGGATGTTCCCCTCCCAACCCTCCCCCCATTGCCGCCCTCCCCCCAACAGTCTAGTTCACTGGGGGTTCAGTCTTAGCAGGACCCAGGGCTTCCCCTTCCACTGGTGCTCTTACTAGGATATTCATTGCTACCTATGAGGTCAGAGTCCAGGGTCAGTCCATGTATAGTCTTTAGGTATTGCCTTAGTCCCTGGAAGCTTTGGTTGCTTGGCATTGTTGTACATATGGGGTCTCTAGCCCCTTCAAGCTCTTCCAGTTCTTTCTCTGATTCCTTCAACGGGGGTCCTATTCTCAGTTCAGTGGTTTGCTGCTGGCATTCGCCTCTGTATTTCCTGTATTCTGGCTTTGTCTCTCAGGAGCGATCTACATCCAGCTCCTGTCGGTCTGCACTTCTTTGCTTCATCCATCTTGTCTAATTGGGTGGCTGTATATGTGTAGGTCACATATGGGGCAGGCTCTGAATGGTGTTCCTTCAGTCTCTGTTTTAATCTTTGCCTCTCTCTTCCCTGCCAAGGGTATTCTTGTTCCCCTTTTAAAGAAGGAGTGAAGTATTCACATTTTGATCATCCGTCTTGAGTTTCATTTGTTCTAGGCATTTGGGCTAATAGCCACTTATCAATGAGTGCATACCATGGATGTCTTTCTGTGATTGGGTTAGCTCACTCAGGATGATATTTTCCAGTTCCAACCATTTGCCTACGAATTTCATAAAGTCATTGTTTTTGATAGCTGAGTAATATTCCATTGTATAGATGTACCACATTTTCTGTATCCATTCCTCTGTTGAAGGGCATCTGGGTTCTTTCCATTTTCTGGCTATTATAAATAAGGCTGCTATGAACATAGTGGAGCACGTGTCTTTTTTATATGTTGGGGCATCTTTTGGGTATATGCCCAAGAGAGGTATAGCTGGATCCTCAGGCAGTTCAATGTCCAATTTTCTGAGCAACCTCCAGACTGATTTCCAGAATGGTTGTACCAGTCTGCAATCCCACCAACAATGGAGGAGTGTTCCTCTTTCTCCGCATCCTCGCCAGCATCTGCTGTCACCTGAGTTTTTGATCTTAGCCATTCTCACTGGTGTGAGGTGAAATCTCAGGGTTGTTTTGATTTGCATTTCCCTTATGACTAAAGATGTTGAACATTTCTTTAGGTGTTTCTCAGCCATTCGGCATTCCTCAGCTGTGATTTGTTTGTTTAGCTCGGAACCCTATTTTTTAATAGCGTTATTTGTCTCCCTGCAGTCTAACTTCTTGAGTTCTTTGTATATTTTGGATATAAGGCCTCTATCTGTTGTAGGATTGGTGAAGATCTTTTCCCAATCTGTTGGTTGCCGTTTTGTCCTAACCACAGTGTCCTTTGCCTTACAGAAGCTTTGCAGTTTTATGAGATCCCATTTGTCGATTCTTGATCTTAGAGCATAAGCCATTGGTGTTTTGTTCAGGAAATTTTTTCCAGTGCCCATGTGTTCCAGATGCTTCCCTAGTTTTTCTTCTATTAGTTTGAGTGTGTCTGGTTTGATGTGGAGGTCCTTGATCCACTTGGACTTAAGCTTTGTACAGGGTGATAAGCATGGATAGATCTGCATTCGTCTACATGTTGACCTCCAGTTGAACCAGCACCATTTGCTGAAAATGCTATCTTTTTTCCATTGAATGGTTTTGGCACCTTTGTCAAAAATCAAGTGACCATAGGTGTGTGGGTTCATTTCTGGGTCTTCAATTCTATTCCATTGGTCTATCTGTCTGTCTCTGTACCAATACCATGCAGTTTTTATCACTATTGCTCTGTAATACTGCTTGAGTTCAGGGATAGTGATTCCCCCTGAAGTCCTTTTATTGTTGAGGATAGTTTTAGCTATCCTGGGTTTTTTGTTATTCCAGATGAATTTGCAAATTGTTCTGTCTAACTCTTTGAAGAATTGGATTGGTATTTTAATGGGGATTGCATTGAATCTGTAGATCGCTTTTGGTAAAATGGCCATTTTTACTATATTAATCCTGCCAATCCATGAGCATGGGAGATCCTTCCATCTTCTGAGGTCTTCTTCAATTTCTTTCTTCAGTGTCTTGAAGTTCTTATTGTACAAATCTTTTACTTGCTTGGTTAAAGTCACACCGAGGTACTTTATATTATTTGGGTCTATTTTGAAGGGTGTCGTTTCCCTAATTTCTTTCTCGGCTTGTTTCTCTTTTGTGTAGAGGAAGGCTACTGATTTATTTGAGTTAATTTTATACCCAACCACTTTGCTGAAGTTGTTTATCAGCTTTAGTAGTTCTCTGGTGGAACTTTTGGGATCACTTAAATATACTATCATATCATCTGCAAATAGTGATATTTTGACCTCTTCTTTTCTGATCTGTATCCCCTTGACCTCCTTTTGTTGTCTGATTGCTCTGGCTAGAACTTCAACAACTAATTTGAATAAGTAGGGGGAGAGTGGGCAGCCTTGTCTGGTCCCTGATTTTAGTGGGATTGCTTCAAGTTTCTCTCCATTTAGTTTAATGTTAGCAACTGGTTTGCTGTATATGGCTTTTACTATGTTTAGGTATGGGCCTTGAATTCCTATTCTTTCCAGGACTTTTATCATGGAGGGGTGTTGAATTTTGTCAAATGCTTTCTCAGCATCTAATGAAATGATCATGTGGTTTTGTTCTTTCAGTTTGTTTATATAATGGATCACGTTGATGGTTTTCCGTATGTTAAACCATCCCTGCATGCCTGGGATGAAGCCTACTTGATCATGGTGGATGATTGTTTTGATGTGCTCTTGGATTCGGTTTGCTAGAATTTTACTGAGTATTTTTGCGTCGATATTCATAAGGGAAATTGGTCTGAAGTTCTCTTTCTTTGTTGTGTCTTTGTGTGGTTTAGGTATAAGAGTAATTGTGGCTTCATAGAAGGAATTTGGTAGTGATCCATCTGTTTCAATTTTGTGGAATAGTTTGGATAATATTGGTATGAGGTCTTCTATGAAGGTCTGATAGAATTCTGCACTAAACCCGTCTGGACCTGGGCTCTTTTTGGTTGGGAGAGCTTTAATGACTGCTTCTATTTCCTTAGGAGTTATGGGGTTGTTTAACTGGTTTATCTGTTCCTGATTTAACTTCGGTACCTGGTATCTGTCTAGGAAATTGTCCATTTCCTGAAGATTTTCAAGTTTTGTTGAATATAGGCTTTTATAGTAAGATCTGATGATTTTTTGAATTTCCTCTGAATCTGTAGTTATGTCTCCCTTTTCATTTCTGATTTTGTTAATTTGGACACACTCTCTGGGTCCTCTCGTTAGTCTGGCTAAGGGTTTATCTATCTTGTTGATTTTCTCAAAGAACCAACATTTGGTTCTGTTGATTCTTTCTATGGTCCTTTTTGTTTCTACTTGATTGATTTCAGCTCTGAGTTTGATTATTTCCTGCCTTCTACTCCTCCTGGGTGTGTTTGCTTCTTTTTGCTCTAGAGCTTTTAGGTGTGCTGTCAGGCTGCTGACATATGCTCTTTCCTGTTTCTTTCTGCAGGCACACAGCACTATGAGTTTTCCTCTTAGCACAGCTTTCATTGTGTCCCATAAGTTTGGGTAAGCTGTACCTTCATTTTCATTAAATTCTAAAAAGTTTTTAATTTCTTTCTTTATTTCTTCCTTGACCAGGCTATCATTGAGTAGAGCATTGTTCAATTTCCACGTATATTTGGGCATTCTTCCCTTATTGTTATTGAAGACCAGTTTAAGGCCGTGGTGGTCCGATAGCACGCATGGGATTATTTCTATCTTTCTGTACCTGTTGAGGCCGTCTTTTGACCAATTATATGGTCAATTTTGGAGAAAGTACCATGAGGAGCTGAGAAGAAGGTATATCCTTTTGCTTTACGATAGATTGTTCTATAAATATCTGTTAAATCCATTTGGCTCATGACTTCTCTTAGTCGGTCTACGTCTCTGTTTAATTTCTGTTTCCATGATCTGTCCATTGATGAGAGTGGGGTGTTGAAATTTCCTACTATTATTGTATGAGGTGCAATGTGTGTTTTGAACTTTAGTAAGGTTTCTTTTACGTATGTAGGTGCCCTTGTATTTGGGGCATAGATATTTAGGATTGAGAGTTCATCATGGTGGATTTTTCCTTTGATGAATATGAAGTGTCCTTCCTTATCTTTTTTGATGACTTTTGGTTTAAAGTTGATTTTATTCGATATTAGAATGGCTAAACCAGCTTGCTTCTTCGGACCATTTGCTTGGAAAGTTGTTTTCCAGCCTTTCACTGTGAGGTAGTGTCTGTCTTTGTCTCTGAGGTGTGTTTCCTGTGGGCAGCAGAATGCAGGGTCCTCGTTGCGTATCCAGTTTGTTAATCTATGTCTTTTTATTGGGGAGTTGAGGCCATTGATGTTGAGAGATATTAAGGAATAGTGATTATTGCTTCCTGTTATATTCATATTTGGGTGTGAGGTTATGTTTGTGTGCTTTTCTTCTCTTTGTTTTGTTGCCAAGAAGATTAGTTTCTTGCTTCTTCTAGGGTATAGCTTGCCTCCTTATGTTGGGCTTTACCATTTATTATCCTTTGTAGTGCTGGATTTGTAGAAAGATATTGTGTAAATTTGGTTTTGTCATGGAATATCTTGGTTTCTCCATCTATGTTAATTGAGAGTTTTGCAGGATACAGTAACCTGGGCTGGCATTTGTGTTCTCTTAAGGTCTGTATGACATCTGTCCAGGATCTTCTGGCCTTCATAGTTTCTGGCGAAAAGTCTGGTGTGATTCTGATAGGTCTGCCTTTATATGTTACTTGACCTTTTTCCCTTACTGCTTTTAATATTCTTTCTTTATTTTGTGGGTTTGGTGTTTTGACTATTATGTGACGGGAGGTGTTTCTTTTCTGGTCCAATCTATTTGGAGTTCTGTAGGCTTCTTGTATGCCTATGGGTATCTCTTTTTTTAGGTTAGGGAAGTTTTCTTCTATGATTTTGTAGAAGATGTTTACTGGTCCTTTGAGCTGGGAGTCTTCACTCTCTTCTATACCTATTATCCTTAGGTTTGATCTTCTCATTGAGTCCTGAATTTCCTGTATGTTTTGGACCAGTAGCTTTTTCCGCTTTACATTATCTTTGACAGTTGAGTCAATGATTTCTATGGAATCTTCTGCTCCTGAGATTCTCTCTTCCATCTCTTGTATTCTGTTGGTGAAACTTGTATCTACAGCTCCTTGTCTCTTCTTTTGGTTTTCTATATCCAGGGTTGTTTCCATGTGTTCTTTCTTGATTGCTTCTATTTCCATTTTTAATTCCTTCAACTGTTTGATTGTGTTTTCCTGGAATTCTTTCAGGGATTTTTGCGATTCCTCTCTGTAGGCTTCTACTTGTTAATTAATGTTTTCCTGTGTTTCTCTAAGGGAGTTCTTCACATCTTTCTTGAAGTCCTCCAGCATCATGATCAAATATGATTTTGAAACTAGATCTTGCTTTTCTGGTGTGTTTGGATATTCCATGTTTGTTTTGATGGGAGAATTGGGCTCCGATGATGCCATGTAGTCTTGGTTTCTGTTGCTTGGGTTCCTGTGCTTGCCTCTCGCCATCAGATTATCTCTAGTGTTACTTTGTTCTGCTATTCCTGACAGTGGCTAGACTGTCCTATAAGCCTGTGTGTGAGGAGTGCTGTAGACCTGTTTTCCTGTTTTCTTTCAGCCAGTTATGGGGACAGAGTGTTGTGCTTTTGGGCGTGTAGTTTTTCCTCTCTACATGTCTTCAGCTGTTCCTGTGGGCCTGTGTCTTGAGTTCACCAGGCAGGTTGCTTGCAGCAGAAAAGTTGGTCTTACCTGTGGTCCCGAGGCTCAAGTTCACTCGAGGGGTGCTGCCCACGAGCTCTCTGTGGCGGCAGCAACCAGGAAGATCTGCGCTGCCGTTTCCGGGAGCTTCAGTGCACCAGGGTTCCAGATGGTGTTTGGTGTTTTCCTCTGGCGTGCGAGATGTGTGTGCAGAGTGCAGTCTCTTCTGGTTTCCCAGGCGTGTCTGCCTCTCTGAAGGTTTAGCTCTCCCTCCCACGGGATTTGGGTGCAGAAAACTGTTTATCCGGTCTGTTTCCTTCAGGTTCCGGCGGTGTCTCAGGTGCAGGGGTCCTGCCGCTCCTGGGCCCTCCCCCATGGGAACCCAGAGGCCTTATCTATTTCTTCTCTATCCAGAGTCAGTTCTTTGTCCCATGTCCCTCCAGGACAAATACCCCTTACCTCTCTCATCCTTGCCCATTTTCTCCCCTCTCCTCATTCTGCTCCCCTTCTCCCTCGACCTCTGTTTTTTGTGTTTCTGATTCCCTGCCCTCTGTCTCTCTGGGGAATAGAAATCTCCTTTGATTGAGCACTTGTTCTTGGGTATCCTGAGGCAATACTTTTGCTTTCAAGGACTCTTTCAGGAAGGAACAGGCTGAGGACCCGCCTGGCCTCCCTTCCTTCTGACTCTGTTGCTGGCTTGGATAACACGGCAAAGTTTTGATGCAATTCCACTTTTTTTAGAGTCATAAGGGTTTATTATTATTATTATTATTATTATTATTATTATTATTATTATTATCCATTTCAGGCTCCATGAATAACCCACCAATTCTGGACTCATTAATCTCTCTGTCCTCCTTTGTCTGGCTAATTCTCACCTGTCCCTGCCTGAGTAGAACCCTCAGGTTTCCTTTGTTTGACTTTGGCTCTGTGTCCTGTGAGCTCTGCTCCTCTTGTTTCTGGATCTTCCTTTGTGACCCTCAGATCTTTTCCTCCCTCAACCATCTTGGTTCCTGCCAGTTAGGACCATTGTTTTCTGGTTTGAAATGACTTCACTATCCCAATCTAAGTAAAGAGCAACAAGAATAAAGACTGAACAACAAAGTCTGTCTGTGTCTGCTGCTACTCCTGCCCATGGGACCTGTGCAGAGGTGTGGGTGATGTCAAAAGGAAAAGTATTGGTTCAGTGGGTAGAGGGGGATTTGGGGAGGTTGGGGAAGGGAAAGGATATGATCAGATAATTATATTGTTTGAAGAGGTGGTGGTGGGGAAGAACATGATCAGATACATTGTATGGAAAATTGTTAAATAAATACAAACATTGAAGAATGATTATTCCTCTAGTTTACATATATGTTCTATAGTTTAATCTCAGGGAAGGCAGATGGCTCTAAATGACTGAAGTATCACATAGGAAATAAGATAAAAAGAGAGCTATGCCCAGCTCTTATTTCAATCTATAATGATAATTATTAGTGTGACAGACCTGTCAGTCTGAGTAGTAACGCTCATGGATGGTCTCAGTTAGTTCTTAGAAGAGTTTGCAGGTAAAAGAGTTTATAGTTGGTCAGCAGGGGAAACCAAGGCTCCAACACAGAAAGCCCACTGTGGTGATTCTTGCTGGCTAGGGTCTCTATTTTCTTTATCGAGAGATTAGCATAATTAACGAAGTGTTTTTCAAAGATTACTCTTACATCTGCCAGAGAGCCCAGGGAAGGGATTAGTCGGAGGGTTATTTCAGTCTGAAAATGTCAAGTGTTTGAAACAGACGCTAAAGTGGACCACTTGTGTGTTCAGAGTAATAGACCAGGGCAGTGTGAGTAATAAGCAGAGGCAGAGAATGGAAAAATGGCAATCAAGAAGTTAACAAGAACCCTATGATTTACCAAATGAGCTAGCCAGGTTTGTTTTTTGTTGTGGTGGTGGTTGTTTTAAGACGGTCTCTGCATAGCGCTGGGTGTCATGAGGCAGGAGGATCTCTTATGAGTTCATTAAAGGTAGCTGCTCTTCACTGGGCAGGTTCAGAGCCAGTAGGGTCTTATACCACAGAAATAGTACCCAGGATCTATGCACTGGAGATTTCATCTCCAAGTGTCATCAGGCTTGACCACAAGTCCTTTACCCACTGGGCCATCTCACTGGTTCGTCCTCTGTTTGCATGATGTCATCCGTTTTGACTGTGACACGGCAGAATCTCAGAGAAGGTTTATTTTATGTTTCCTTGATGGGTAAGAATGACCACCTTTTTTTTTTTTTTATTAACTTGAGTATTTCTTATATACATTTCGAGTGTTATTCTCTTTCCCAGTTTCTGGGCAAACATCCCCCTAATCCCTCCCCCTCCCCTTCTTTATGGCTGTTCCCCTCCCCATCCTCCCCCCAATTGCCACCCTCCCCCCAACAATCTAGATCACTGGGGGTTCAGTCTTAACAGGACCCAGGGCTTCCCCTTCCACTGGTGCTCTTACTAGGATATTCATTGCTACCTATGAGGTCAGAGTCCAGGGTCAGTCCATGTATAGTCTTTAGGTAGTGGCTTAGTCCCTGGAAGCTCTGGTTGCTTGGCATTGTTGTACATATGGGGTCTCGAGCCCCTTCAAGCTCTTCCAGTTCTTTCTCTGATTCCTTCAACGGGATGACCACCTTTTTTATGAAACAATGAACACTGTGCTTCCTTCAAGAACTATTTGGAGAACTAGCTCATTGTTTGTTGAAGATTTATTGTTTGTGTTTGATTTTCTTAAACTCCTTTTTTGTATTCAAGATATTAAACCTCCTTTCTGAAGGATAGCTGTTAAAGATTGTCTCCAATGTTTAGGCTGCCTCTTCACTATGTCAATAGTTTCCTGTACTGTGAAGAAGGTTTATGGTATTATGGAGTCCCACTTGCCAGTTCTTTGGGTTATTTCTTGTGTTATTAGATTCCTCTCCAGAAAGCTTTTGCCCACGTGTCTATTTTGGCTCCTTCCTAAAGATGTTTCAGTGGTTCATACTTTTATGTCTAAATCTTTGATTAATTTTGAATTGATTTCATGCAGGGTGAAAATATGGCTTTAATTTAATTCTTTGGTATACAGATTGTTCAGTTTTCCAGGGGCTTTAGTCCAATGTGTGTGTTTTTGACACAGGTAGCTGTATCTATGTGGGTTTATTGCTGGATCCTCTATTCTATTGCATTGGTCTCCATGTCTGTTTTGTACTCGTATCACTAATTGTGGGGCGAGTGGACTGTGCCACCAGGTAGAAGAACTAGTATAATTGCGTGAGCCCAAACCCCATGTAACCACAACACCACACGGAGAGGACCATGGCAATCGAGAGGATTAAGGTTTCTAGCATAAAAGCCTGCATTTCTCCATGCTATTGAGGCATCTAGCTAGAGTTCAGCCAATGAGCTTCCCTTCCTGAGCATTACTTCCTGCAAATGGTATTTAATCCCTGGTTCACCTGGAGTAAAGTGTATGCATTTATATTTGCTATTAAGTATGACAGTTTGAACAAGGAAAGACCAGGTTTTCATCAAGGATCACTAATGGGGTAGGGGGAGAGTAGGGAGGAGGGCAGTGTGACAAAGAATTGGCCATAAATCTCCTGGAGGTCTTCTCTTTCCTAGACCTTCTGTACTCATTCAGAACAAAACTGGGTTCCATCCCCTGACCTGAGCTCTGCCTTCCCATTCCTACATGGTATACAGACTCTCTGAGGGGAAGTCTGGACCCAAGCACTCCCAACTCCCACAGGGACTCTAGCAACTCCTGAGAACACAGGAGCCAAGAAATCACAGCAATCATCGCAGACCCAGATGTTTTCCACCTGAAAAAACACATTTCAGACTGTGTTCTGCCTCCCCTGAGCAGCGTGCAGTGCTCCTGGCAGACACACAGCCCAGCAAGTAATTGTGAAACATCCAGTATTATTCTTTCTAGTTAGAATAGATTCAGCTATTTGGGGTCTTTTGTGCTTTTATATGAATTACGATAGTCTTAAGGCCATTGAGGATGAACTCCTCTCTCACGGCTGGCTTTGGACCCCACTTCTGCTTTTTTGGACATCACAGCTGCCCCTTCTTAAGACTTACAATACCATGAAATGTTATGTTACGAGTTTACTGAGGTCCATCAAGGTCAAAAGAATAGAATCCAAGTTTTATCCCTGGTTCTGGGGAAATACATGCCATTTTGATCTGCACTCAAAATTAGAATATTACTTATTATTGTCTTTTCCCTAAAGATTGATCTAGCTGGGCCTGTCAACCACTTGGCTAAGAGAGCTCTCTCTTGGAAGGCTGACTCACTTTATGTCCTGCTAAAAGATGAGAAGAATAATTGACCCTTAAAGAGATAATGTAGTTATTCTTACCAATCCATGCCACCCCATGACACAGCTATTTACAGAACTTACCTTATGCACAACTGACAAGTCTATAAATTCTAACCAAAAAATGTGTAGTTTTTTCTTCTTTTGATACTGGCCAAAGTCAAAACATGTTTTTTTCTGAAACTCTGGGTTATCTGCCTATTCCTCTGAAGAACCCTGCCCCTCCTCCACCATGCAGCCACTTCCTGACTTCTGTTGCTGAACACGCTGCTTTCTTGCTCTGATTCAACAGGCATAGCTTTCCCCCTTCCACAGAAGGAAGGCCATGCTGGAGGTTATGTAACTTAGATCTTACCATGGTTTATTCAAATTTTAATATTTTTACTTGAAAATGGTTCTTAACCTTGGTCAGAATGGTTATCACTAGGAAACAAATGACAACTCATGTTGCCAATGAGGTGGGAAAGGGAAACAATTTCCACCGTCGGAGGAAGTGTAGCTTGCGTATCCACTCTAGGAACCAGAACGGAGGTTTCACAACAAGTTAGAAATAGAATGACACATAGCAGTCATATACTTGTGTGCATATCCTCGTGACACTGCATGCTCATGGCACTGCACATCCTCATGATACTGCACATATTAATGATACTGCATGTACTCATGGCACCATGCTTTCCTCTCAGGAGATATCTTCACATTCCTCTCCTTTGTTGCTTTATTTATAACATCCAGAAAACGGTATCAGCCTCGATTTCCATCAAGCGATGAGTGGGTAAGGAAAGTGGAGAACATAGGAAAAGTGAAATTTCACTGAACTATAAAAAATAAAATGTGTAAGTAAGGGATAGATCTGAAAAGCAGTATATTAAGGTAGAATACCCTGGCCTAGCAAGACAAAACTGACATATTCTCTCTCATATGCTGATCCTAGCATCTCATTTTTAGATTTGTGTGTTTGAACTAGAGTGTCTGTAGAGGTCAGAAACCTAGAAAGAAAGGGTCTAAGAGAAGACGAGAGGAAGAAAGCCTGAAGGGTTGAAAGGAAAGAAGCCATAAGGGGGAGGAGATAATAAAACACATGCCAACATATGTAGGGGAGTGGGAATGCTAGGGACAGAGACGGAGGCAGGAGGATAGGGCAGAGTATGGGGTGGGTGCTAGTTAACCAAAAACTGAGAATCTGTCTGTCTGTCTGTCTGTCTGTCTGTCTTTCTATATCTACCCACCCTGTGGAACTCTATTACTTTGTATACTAAGTAAAATATTTGGTGGAAAAAAAGATTTTCAACACAGGACTCTGCATGGTAGAATTTTTCCCCCCAAAAGTGAGCCATTAAGTAAAAATTGTAATGATGGGTATGGGAGACCCCCCTATGGGTTGTTAGAAAACAACACAGGCTGCCACTGCTCTTGGTGGCCCTCCAGAACTAGATGATAATACCACGTTGTTAAAGACAATGAACTTTGGTTGAGGGAAATAGAGAGATCAGGTTGGAGCTGATCTGAAATGTCTTCTGTAGGCTTAGATTGTTCAAAACCCACTTTACTAAGAGTTCTTAAATGCTTTATCCTCCCTTCTAACCCACCGCCCACCAGAGGTAGTGGAAAGGAGAAGATAGCAAAGGAGGATGTGGATCTGTTTAGAATTAGCTCATTGGGATAATTCCAATCTTTGTTGTCAGGACATCAGAGGTTCAGTTCACATGAGTCATCAGCAGAAGTTCAATCCACTCACAAACTCCATTCATGAGTCAGCAATGGTAGCTCAACCCGGAAACAACTTCAAGGCTCTGCCAAACAGCCTGAGTCCATGGAAGCAGCAAGAAGCCACTTGAACATTGTGAGTCCTTTGGTGCGTGTCTCTCCACAAAGTCAGTGAAGAAGGCAAGGTGAACCAATACCACAGCATCACCAGTGAAGACCAGCATCAGTGAAGCGCAATGAACGCCAGCAAAGAGGAGAAAAGCAGACCAATGCCACAGTTGTCCACTGTCTGTTGGATTATTCTTATGCCCTTTCCAAACATCACTTATCCTCTCAAGCCTCTGGTGTAGTGAAATATCACATGCCCTTTTTCTAGGCAGTTTCCATCAAAACATCCCAAGACACAACTGAGTCTCCAAGGAGAGCAGGAATTCCCTTCCAGTCTTGCCTGTTGATTAGCTTTTATTCTGTCTGAAGGTTCTACTGTGTATGCCACTGGGGGAGAAAAGCTGTCAGTGGTGTTACCTGTTACTGAATCCTGAATGCTACAATGCCCATGCACCTGGCAAGGTGTTTATGCTCACTGCTGCAATATTGGCATGGCTGTTATGAGGTAAGCAGTTGATTTCTGATTGAATTAGAGGCCTATTCCTCAGGAGGTAATTCATGCCCATTACTGTAAATTTGGCTAAGAGCTTATGGGTGGTGAAGCCATAGGTCTTTTGTAATCCACTACTTTTTTTTTCTAAATGGACATAGAATCAAATTGCCTTCTAAATATTACTAAAAAACTATTACTCACGGATTAGTGTTGTTCTCAGCTCTGGCCAGTGTAATGTCTTTTTGCCAGGGACTGCAGTTAATACAGCAATTTGTAATTGGTCAAAGTGCTGAGAATAAGGGACTGTTCATTGCTTAGTCCCAAGTCAGACATGTAGAGCCCCTCACTAAGAGTCATGCATAGTTGTGAAAGAGGGAACAGAAAGAGTGCATTGGCTAGAGAATGGAGACAAGTGCCATGAAGTGCTGTCTTCTGGACATGATGTGGCTGTTGCACTTGTGAACTTTACATCAGCCATCTTGCCTGCACAAGAACTGCGTAAGAGCAGACCAGCAAGATCATTCAACATTACTGTCTCCTGCCTGACTTGAATGCAGTGGGTTACAAAAACAAAACAAAACAAAGCAACAAACAACCAACAACAACAATAGAAGGAACAACAAAGGGAGAGGACCTGAAGGTGGGCAGGGCACACCTTAGGGGATTACAGGGAGTGTGAGAGGAAGCTGGGCATAGATAGGATCAAGAGACATTGTGCAGTCATAGAAAATGGTCAAGATTAAATTTAAGAAGGTAAATAATTAAAGTATCTTTTACAAAAGGAGTTTTCACAGCAAATGTTATTAATTGTGCTGGAACTACTGATCCTCAATTGGCAAGACACTTTATCTAAGCCCTGCAGTGTGAGCTCTCTGTTTTGTTCCCTAGGGTATACCTTAATTGTTTCTGCTGCTTTTCTGTCCTTCCTCAATTTAATCTCCTGTGTTGGCTCTTATCTATGTCCAATTTGTAACTATTTTTATGTCAACACTCTTACTGTTTGGCAAGGTTGGCAAAGAGAGAAGCACAAAGGGTTGAGTGATTCAAAGACATTCTGCCTTTGTTTGGAAAGAACCTGGGGAGGAGTAGTGAGTGGTCTAGACCTGTGGTCTGCTTTAGATGGGGTAGTAACAGGTCGAAGGAAAGGAAGGGAAAGTACTGAAATTTAATTTTTAATTTTTACCCTGAAGTCAGCCATTGCTAGGGATAGCTAGGAAGATAGCATATATGGTTGATTAAAAGGTGACCAGGAAATCTCTCTTATGCTCAGCTATTACTAGTGTCAGTAGTTTGAGAAAGGAAGAACCTCAAAATACAAGATGGATCCAAGTTACTTTAATTTCAGGAAGAGTCATTATTTAATGAAAATAGAAGAGCTTTACAAGTTGTAATGAAATAGTTAATAAAGAAATCACTTTTTTTTTATTAACTTGAGTATTTCTTATATACATTTCGAGTGTTATTCCCTTTCCCGGTTTCCGGGCAAACATCCCCCTCCCCCCTCCCCTTCCTTATGGGTGTTCCCCGCCCAACCCTCCCCCCATTGCCGCCCTCCCCCCATAGACTAGTTCACTGGGGGTTCAGTCTTAGCAGGACCCAGGGCTTCCCCTTCCACTGGTGCTCTTACTAGGATATTCATTGCTACCTATGAGGTCAGAGTCCAGGGTCAGTCCATGTATAGTCTTTAGGTAGTGGCTTAGTCCCTGGAAGCTCTGGTTGCTTGGCATTGTTGTACATATGGGGTCTCGAGCCCCTTCAAGCTCTTCCAGTTCTTTCTCTGATTCCTTCAATAGGGGACCTATTCTCAGTTCAGTGGTTTGTTGCTGGCATTCGCCTCTGTATTTGCTGTATTCTGGCTGTGTCTCTCAGGAGAGATCTACTTCCGGCTCCTGTCGGTCTGCACTTCTTTGCTTCATCCATCTTGTCTAATTGGGTGGCTGTATATGTATGGGCCATATGTGGGGCAGGCTCTGAATGGGTGTTCCTTCAGTCTCTGTTTTAATCTTTGCCTCTCCCTTCCCTGCCAAGGGTATTCTTTTTCCTCATTTAAAGAAGGAGTGAAGCATTCACATTTTGATCATCCGTCTTGAGTTTCGTTTGTTCTAGGGATCTAGGGTAATTCAAGCATTTGGGCTAATAGCCACTTATCAATGAGTGCATACCATGTATGTCTTTCTGTGATTGGGTTAGCTCACTCAGGATGATATTTTCCAGTTCCAACCATTTGCCTACGAATTTCATAAACTCGTTGTTTTTGATAGCTGAGTAATATTCCATTGTGTAGATGTATCACATTTTCTGTATCCATTCCTCTGTTGAAGGGCATCTGGGTTCTTTCCAGCTTCTGGCTATTATAAATAAGGCTGCGATGAACATAGTGGAGCACGTGTCTCTTTTATATGTTGAGGCGTCTTTTGGGTATATGCCCAAGAGAGGTATAGCTGGATCCTCAGGCAGTTCAATGTCCAATTTTCTGAGGAGCCTCCAGACTGATTTCCAGAATGGTTTTACCAGTCTGCAATCCCACCAACAATGGAGGAGTGTTCCTCTTTCTCCACATCCTCGCCAGCATCTGCTGTCACCTGAGTTTTTGATCTTAGCCATTCTCACTGGTGTGAGGTGAAATCTCAGGGTTGTTTTGATTTGCATTTCCCTTATGACTAAAGATGTTGAACATTTCTTTAGGTGTTTCTCAGCCATTCGGCATTCCTCAGCTGTGAATTCTTGGTTTAGCTCTGAACCCCATTTTCAATAGGGTTATTTGTTTCCCTGCGGTCTAACTTCTTGAGTTCTTTGTATATTTTGGATATAACGCCTCTATCTGTTGTAGGATTGGTAAAGATTTTTTCCCAATCTGTTGGTTGCCGTTTTGTCCTAACCACAGTGTCCTTTGCCTTACAGAAGCTTTGCAGTTTTATGAGATCCCATTTGTCGATTCTTGATCTTAGAGCATAAGCCATTGGTGTTTTGTTCAGGAAATTTTTTCCAGTGCCCATGTGTTCCAGATGCTTCCCTAGTTTTTCTTCTATTAGTTTGAGTGTGTCTGGTTTGATGTGGAGGTCCTTGATTCACTTGGACTTAAGCTTTGTACAGGGAGATAAGCATGGATCGATCTGCATTCTTCTACATGTTGACCTCCAGTTGAACCAGCACCATTTGCTGAAAATGCTATCTTTTTTCCATTGGATGGTTTTGGCTCCTTTGTCAAAAATCAAGTGACCATAGGTGTGTGGGTTCATTTCTGGGTCTTCAATTCTATTCCATTTGTCTATCTGTCTGTCTCTGTACCAATACCATGCAGTTTTTTATCACTATTGCTCTGTAATACTGCTTGAGTTCAGGGATAGTGATTCCCCCTGAAGTCCTTTTATTGTTGAGGATAGCTTTAGCTATCCTGGGTTTTTTGTTATTCCAGATGAATTTGCAAATTGTTCTGTCTAACTCTTTGAAGAATTGGATTGGTATTTTGATGGGGATTGCATTGAATCTGTAGATTGCTTTTGGTAAAATGGCCATTTTTACTATATTAATCCTGCCAATCCATGAGCATGGGAGATCTTTCCATCTTCTGAGGTCTTCTTCAATTTCTTTCCTCAGTGTCTTGAAGTTCTTATTGTACAGATCTTTTACTTGCTTGGTTAAAGTCACACCGAGGTACTTTATATTATTTGGGTCTATTTTGAAGGGTGTCGTTTCCCTAATTTCTTTCTCGGCTTGTTTCTCTTTTGTGTGGAGGAAGGCTACTGATTTATTTGAGTTAATGTTATACCCAGCCACTTTGCTGAAGTTGTTTATCAGCTTTAGTAGTTCTCTGGTGAAACTTTTGGGATCACTTAAATATACTATCATATCATCTGCAAATAGTGATATTTTGACCTCTTCTTTTCCGATCTGTATCCCCTTGATCTCCTTTTGTTGCCTGATTGCTCTGGCTAGAACTTCAAGAACTATATTGAATAAGTAGGGAGAGAGTGGGCAGCCTTGTCTAGTTCCTGATTTTAGTGGGATTGCTTCAAGTTTCTCTCCATTTAGTTTAATGTTAGCAACTGGTTTGCTGTATATGGCTTTTACTATGTTTAGGTATGGGCCTTGAATTCCTATTCTTTCCAGGACTTTTATCATGAAGGGGTGTTGAATTTTGTCAAATGCTTTCTCAGCATCTAATGAAATGATCATGTGGTTCTGTTCTTTCAGTTTGTTTATATAATGGATCACGTTGATGGTTTTCCGTATATTAAACCATCCCTGCATGCCTGGGATGAAGCCTACTTGATCATGGTGGATGATTGTTTTGATGTGCTCTTGAATTCGGTTTGCCAGAATTTTACTGAGTATTTTTGCGTCGATATTCATAAGGGAAATTGGTCTGAAGTTCTCTTTCTTTGTTGTGTCTTTGTGTGGTTTAGGTATAAGAGTAATTGTAGATTCGTAGAAGGAATTCGGTAGGGCTCCATCTGTTTCAATTTTGTGGAATAGTTTGGATAATATTGGTATGAGGTCTTCTATGAAGGTTTGATAGAATTCTGCACTAAACCCGTCTGGACCTGGGCTCTTTTTGGTTGGGAGACCTTTAATGACTTCTTCTATTTCCTTAGGAGTTATGGGGTTGTTTAACTGGTTTATCTGTTCCTGATTTAACTTCGATACCTGGTATCTGTCTAGGAAATTGTACATTTCCTGAAGATTTTCATATTTTGTTGAATATAGGTTTTTATAGTAAGATCTGATGATTTTTTGAATTTCCTCTGAATCTGTAGTTATGTCTCCCTTTTCATTTCTGATTTTGTTAATTTGGACGCACTCTCTGTGTCCTCTCGTTAGCCTGGCTAAGGGTTTATCTATCTTGTTGATTTTCTCAAAGAACCAACTTTTGGTTCTGTTGATTCTTTCTATGGTCCTTTTTGTTTCTACTTGGTTGATTTCAGCTCTGAGTTTGATTATTTCCTGCCTTCTACTCCTCCTGGTTGTATTTGCTTCTTTTTGTTCTAGAGCTTTTAGGTGTGCTGTCAAGCTGCTGACATATGCTCTTTCCTGTTTCTTTCTGCAGGCACTCAGCGCTATGAGTTTTCCTCTTAGCACAGCTTTCATTGTGTCCCATAAGTTTGAGTATGTTGTATCTTCATTTTCATTAAATTCTAAAAAGTTTTTAATTTCTTTCTTTATTTCTTCCTTGACCAGGTTATCATTGAGTAGAGCATTGTTCAATTTCCACGTATATTTGGGCATTCTTCCCTTATTGTTATTGAAGACCAGTTTTAGGCCGTGGTGGTCCGATAGCACGCATGGGATTATTTCTATCTTTCTGTACCTGTTGAGGCCCGTTTTTTGACCAATTATATGGTCTATTTTGGAGAAAGTACCATGAGGAGCTGAGAAGAAGGTATATCCTTTTGCTTTAGGATAGAATGTTCTATAAATATCCGTTAAGTCCATTTGGCTCATGACTTCTCTTAGTCTGTCGACATCACTGTTTAATTTCTGTTTCCATGATCTGTCCATTGATGAGAGTGGGGTGTTGAAATCTCCCACTATTATTGTGTGAGGTGCAATGTGTGTTTTGAGCTTTAGTAAGGTTTCTTTTACGTATGTAGGTGCCCTTGTATTTGGGGCATAGATATTTAGGATTGAGAGTTCATCTTGGTGGATTTTTCCTTTGATGAATATGAAGTGTCCTTCCTTATCTTTTTTGATGACTTTTAGTTGGAAATTGATTTTATTTGATATTAGAATGGCTACTCCAGCTTGCTTCTTCTGACCATTTGCTTGGAAAGTTGTTTTCCAGCCTTTCACTCTGAGGTAGTGTCTGTCTTTGTCTCTGAGGTGTGTTTCCTGTAGGCAGCAGAATGCAGGGTCCTCGTTGCGTATCCAGTTTGTTAATCTATGTCTTTTTATTGGGGAGTTGAGGCCATTGATATTGAGAGATATTAAGGAATAGTGATTATTGCTTCCCTTTATATTCATATTTGGATGTGAGGTTATGTTTGTGTGCTTTCATTCTCTTTGTTTTGTTGCCAAGACAATTAGTTTCTTGCTTCTTCTAGGGTATAGCTTGCCTCCTTATGTTGGGCTTTACCATTTATTATCCTTTGTAGTGCTGGATTTGTGGAAAGATATTGTGTAAATTTGGTTTTGTCATGGAATATCTTGGTTTCTCCATCAATGTTAATTGAGAGTTTTGCTGGATACAGTAACCTGGGCTGGCATTTGTGTTCTCTTAGGGTCTGTATGACATCAGTCCAGGATCTTCTGGCCTTCATACTTTCTGGCGAGAAGTCTGGTGTGATTCTGATAGGTCTCCCTTTATATGTTACTTGACCTTTTTCCCTTACTGATTTTAATATTCTTTCTTTATTTTGTGCGTTTGGTGTTTTGACAATTATGTGACGGGAGGTGTTTCTTTTCTGGTCCAATCTATTTGGAGTTCTGTAGGCTTCTTGTATGCCTATGGGTATCTCTTTTTTTAGGTTAGGGAAGTTTTCTTCTATGATTTTGTTGAAGATATTTATTGGTCCTTTGAGCTGGGAGTCTTCACTCTCTTCTATACCTATTATCCTTTGGTTTGATCTTCTCATTGAGTCCTGGATTTCCTGTATGTTTTGGACCAGTAGCTTTTTCCGCTTTACATTATCTTTGACAGTTGAGTCAATGATTTCTATGGAATCTTCTGCTCCTGAGATTCTCTCTTCCATCTCTTGTATTCTGTTGGTGAAGCTTGTATCTACAGCTCCTTGTCTCTTCTTTTGGTTTTCTATATCCAGGGTTGTTTCCATGTGTTCTTTCTTGATTGCTTCTATTTCCATTTTTAATTCCTTCAACTGTTTGATTGTGTTTTCCTGGAATTCTTTCAGTGATTTTTGTGCTCCTCTCTATGGGCTTCTACTTGTTTATTTATGTTTTCCTGGAATTCTTTCAGGGATTTTTGCGATTCCTCTCTGTAGGCTTCTACTTGTTCTCTAAGGGAGTTCTTCATGTCTTTCTTGAAGTCCTCCAGCATCATGATCAAATATGATTTTGAAACTAGATCTTGCTTTTCTGGTGTGTTTGGATATTCCGTGTTTGCTTTGGTGGGAGAATTGGGCTCCGATGATGCCATGTAGTCTTGGTTTCTGTTGCTTGTGTTCCTGCGCTTGCCTCTCGCCATCAGATTATCTCTATTGTTACTTTGTTCTGCTATTTCTGACAGTGGCTAGACTGTCCTATAAGCCTGTGTGTCAGGAGTGCTGTAGACCTGTTTTCCTCTCTTTCAGTCAGTTATGGGGACAGAGTGTTCTGCTTTCGGGCGTGTAGTTTTTCCTCTCTACAGGTCTTCAGCTGTTCCTGTGGGCCTGTGTCTTGAGTTCACCAGGCAGCTTTCTTGCAGCAGAAAATTTGGTCTTACCTGTGGTCCCGAGGCTCAGGTTCGCTCGTGGGGTGCTGCCCAGGGGCTCTCTGCAGCGGCAGCAACCAGGAAGACCTGTGCCGCCCCTTCCGGGAGCTTCAGTGCACCAGGGTTCCAGATGGTCTTTGGCTTTTTCCTCTGGCGTCCGAGATGTGTGTGCAGGGAGCAGTCTCTTCTGGTTTCCCAGGCTTGTCTGCCTCTCTGAAGGTTTAGCTCTCCCTCCCACGGGATTTGGGTGCAGAGAACTGTTTATCTGGTCTGTTTCTTTCAGGTTCCGGCGGTGTCTCAGGCAGGGGTCCTGCCGCTCCTGGGCCCTCCCCCACGGGAGCCCAGAGGCCTTATACAGTTTCCTCTTGGGCCAGGGATGTGGGCAGGGGTGAGCAGTGTTGGTGGTCTCTTCCACTCTGCAGCCTCAGGAGTGCCCACCTCAAGAAATCACTTTTTAATCTAGAAACATTTCCTTAAATTTTTTTTGTTGACAAAGTATATCCCTGTAGCTATAGCATTTTTCTATTTTTTTCGTACTGAATATTTCCTTTCTGTCTTCTCATTCCAAAATTTCTGAATTCAGAAAAAAGTATTTTCTTAACAAACATAATAACTACTTTATGAATATAAATTTAATATAATTTACTGAAAACTCAGACGTTATTTGAAACAAAAACGTGGAGATTATGTCTTAAGTATCTAACAGTTAGAAAGCCACAGGTAAGCATGCTAGCAGCCTGAAGACATTTCTTTACCATATCAATAAATTAAATTAAATTACATATGAAATCTCCATAAACTACAAAGAATTATAGCTAATTTTCTTTGAGAATTCATTTGCAAACAGGTTTGATAATGTAATCTCATATCTGGGAAGGAATGTGGAAATTCTAAAGGAACACATGTACCCCTCACTTTGGCTATCTGAACTTTTGAAACTATACACCCAGGAAAGTAGAATGTCTCTTAATAGTTTTATGCTAGGAGAAGGAAAAGCTTGACGTTAACATCTGATCCAGTCAGACAGGGAACTTGTCTTTTGGAAAGCAGAGAGATTTCATAAAATGCTGACAAGAGATGACTTATCAGACCACCTTATAGAACAGATCTAAGCTGAAACCATGATGGGTCAATGATGGGTGGGACCACACCTTGCTCAGGAACACATTGTGGCCATATTGAATTTCTTCCTGCTCTCCACTATTAATTTAGATAATCAAATGCATTTGCCAATTATGGGCTGCTGAACTTGGCTTGTTAGGGTCAATAGTTTATGCAAATATATACAAACTACCACACAAGTAGACATTTACTATATGCACATTCATGAGCATGTGTGTGCATATACACACACATCCCACAACAAACAAACAATCAACAAACAACAAAATCTCCAACAATTTTGTAGCTTTCATTTATAGTTATCACTTGTCAAAGTTATTCTTAGAGATTTATAGCTAAGAGCCATCTAGGATAGGATAAAGGCTAGAAAGTGACTTTCTTGAGGGTGGCCTACCATTTTTGCATGAACTGCAATGGGTGAGCTCTAAGAGGAAAGGCCCAGAAGAGACTTCATCTTAGGATTGATTCTTGCAGCTGATATGCCTTTTCTGTCATCATTAAATTAATATAATAATCCCTGGTCATTAGCTCACTCTATTGAGCAGATTTCCTGAAGATCAATGAAGATGTTCTGTCTTGTAGTGATGCTATATAGACAAATGGATAATTTTTTAAATTAATAATGACCTGTGAAATCCTAGATTTATACAAGTGATTTTGGGCTCACTTTAATATAAAAACTGAAATTAGAACTCTGTAAGTCTTCATGTGCCATGAGTTAATTGCACTAAGATAGAAAGCGGGTCTGTAATGGATTTCCAATCAAGCATTCCTTTCAGGTGAACTGTGAAACCATTATCAGATAACTAAAGGTCATAAAGGGAAAGGATGATTTGTTGTAGGTGCAAGAATGGAAGATAAAAGATCGACTGAGTTTATCTATACAAAACTTCAATGCTAATGGGACCCAAGGCAGATGATTTGCCTCTTGACAGAACAGTGCTAACATTTCAAACATTTAATGAAGCTGTGGAGCTGGTGGCAGATAATGAATGTTTAGATAGCTTACTAGTGTTAATGGAAACACATGAAAACATCTGTTTCGTAACTCCTTATTAAATTTATGATTTGAATTTATGTTTGAATTCACTGTGAACTTTTGAAAAACGATATCTGAAATACCATGTGATCCTAAACTAGAAGAACCAGGAATGGTGATAATAAGACAGAGCAGACAGAGCAGACAGAGCAGACAGACAGAGCAGAACGTAGGGAGAAGGATCTGCAGAGAGAGCAGAGAGAGAACAGCGACAGCAGCCAGGCTGCTTCCTACCAGGGGACAGGTTCTTTCTTGGCAGCAGGACTTCCTCTTACTGACAAGGACAGGACTTTATTCTTACAGACTTGAATTTCTTTCACTTAGCAATAGAAAGGTAGAAGCCTTTTATGTCTCTATGTAATAAAGGTGAGAGCTTATTTTTCATCTAGAATGAGTGAATTCTTTCTGTGCTGGCACGTGGGCTTTTGTTCCATCCAATGTATATATATGCACATATGTCAGTATGTGTGTGTGTGTGTGTGTGTGTGTGTGTGTGTGTATAGGTATGTAAGTTGATGAGACAGATAGCTGTGCCTAGCCAAAGTATATGTGGTATGAATTTGTGTATATGAATGTGTTTGTGACTGTTTTTCTTAAAAGCAGTTTAGATACACACAGCAGCTGGGGTTTTAAACTTACACAAAGCAAGAACCCGTGGAGCTCAAGGCCATGCATTCTGGCCTTAGAACATTCTCAATGTCTCTCCCCCAAGGTGTTTAGTGGAGATAAAGAAATATCTATGCGAATCAAGGTGTCAGCAAGATAAATGAGGCTATAAAAGCAGGGTAGCCAAACAGAATTGAGGCTTGGGTAGACAAGGCTCCTTGATCGGGAGACTGGTAGTGTTACAGAAAGCAATTAAAGTACGGAAACTTTCAGGGTCAGGAGCAATGGCTCCTGTGTATGACATCTATAGGAAAACACCATTCTTTATTGCTATCGTTAGGGAGGTAGTTAGACGTTAGCAGGCTCATAGGTTACCGAGGAATGACTTCTATCTTGTAGCTAGCAGTTTATAAAACTGGGAATTAAAACTTGGATTCTGGTTGAAAGAATGGTCTCATGATTACAATTGAACTCACCTGAGTTCACCACCTCCTGAGGACATCGCCTTGATAACTCGGAGAGCCAAAACACCTTTGAACAGACAAGCCCAGTGCCCCCATATCCAGAATTCTTTAATAACATTGCTAATGTGCCTGTTCATATTGTTTTTTCTTTTTTAATTTTTTATTAATTTTTATTTATATGAGTACACTGTAATCATCTTCAGACACACTAGAAGAAGGCACCAGATCCCACTACAGATGGTCGTGAGCCACTTCAGGACCTCTGGAAGTTCTTTTTCTAAGAACTTATTCAGGGAATGAGTAGGCGTTAAAGTCAAACAACCTTTCTGTATGTAAGACTTTAAATAAATCAAGAAGATATGGGCAATTTCTCAGGAAGTTCTGGGAAATATACAGAGAAAGTAGAATGATAAACTTCCTTGGAAAGTTGTCAATGTCATTTTGCATTAGACCTTAACAGATTCTTAGAGAACTGGTCTGGTTTAAGGGGCTAGAGAGTATGTATGGAGACTGCACCCAGTAGCTCCTATGTATCTAATAGGACACAAAACTGTCTTGGTGGACTACCCTGGGGTAGGACTATAAGACCCAGGATAATTTGTGGAAATGTTAGCATATCGTGGCACATGTGTTTGAGGGTGGGCTAAGTGGCCAAGCCATGTAAGGAAAACCTACCACGTTTTAAAGAGTCTTAAAGAGGCTATGCATATGCACTTTGACTGATCTCCCTTTCTGGGAAGACACAATCCATCTCTGGAACAAATTCCCTACCAATGTGCTCCAGAGGAAGGAACCCTTCAGTCTGCAGAGGCTTGCCATGTCTCTCATTAAGGTTTACACTTTGACTTGCATGTGAAATATCACCCACAACCTCATGTCTTTGAACACTTGGTGGATAGCAGGTGATGTTGGCTGTGAAGATTGTAGAACCTTTTGGAGGTGAGACCTCATTTGAAGAGGTGACACTGGAGACCAGTCTTGAGACTCCTTGGCCCAAACACACTTCCTGTTCATACTTTGCTTCCTGAGTACAGACACAATGTGACCAGCCATCTTTTTGCTCCTGCCACTGTGACGGTCTGTATCCATCTGGAACTGTAAACCCGAACAAACTCCTTGCTTAAGTTGCTTTCTCCCTTAGGGTTTTATCATAGCAACGGAGGAGTAGGTAAGACGTCATATTACTTGACAGCTTGACAGAGTGATCTTTCAATCAATGTTCTACTCTCAATCCTAGCACTTTACTTCTTGCTCCAACATAGAGTTGATTCAGTATAGTCAGCAGTAGTGGTTCATTCATTCATGATTATCTAGAAATTATTAGTGTAGGTTAGCAGGTAATGTAAAAGTTAGACCCTGTTCTTCCTCTCAGCCCCATACTCCCAGAAATAAGACTCAGACACAAAAAAATATACAAATACCTTGGTCATATAGCTAGACTCTTCTCTGACTAGAATAATAACTTAAGATAGCCCATTTATTTTAATCTACAATCTACCATGTGGCTGGTTACCTGTGTTCAGGCACTATGCATCTGTCTCCTCACATCTTCCTGGGCAGATCTCCTGACCTGGCTCTATCCCAGAATTCTTTCTGTCTCCTGGATGTCCCACCTTATATTATACCTTTGTCTACAGGCCGTAGGTTTTTAATTGACAGGTGATGCATCTATACAACACACAATATATTCTCTCTACAAGACAAACAAGAGATAAGCTTTTCGATAATCCAGGTGTGATGTGGTTTATTTATGGAAAGTTCCTACAAAAATGGGAACAGGAAGCTGGTTTTGCAATTGGTTTCCTTAGAGTTATCATAGAAGCTTGCCCTCTGCCTCCTGGAACCTAAACACAACTGAACTGATAGCATTAACCTGGACTCTTAGGGAGGAGAAACAGGCAACTCCGTGTACCAACTCTAATGATGCTTTGTTGGTCCTGTAGGCATATGACTGATAGAGCAAGGGCAAGGGTGAGAAGGAAGAATAATGTCGTTCAGGTTTCCTTCACCCTATTAATTTACACCTGTAGTAAGACACAATATCACAGTGGGAGGAATGTGGTAAAGAAGTGTGTGTTGTGGCAGGCAGGAAGTAAAAGGAGAAAAAGAAAGGGGTCTCAGACAAGGCGCATCTTTCGAGCAGTAGAAAAGTGACTGATAAAGCAGTCAAGGAAACTGGCCAGCAGTGTTTCGTAGTTTGGCACATGGACCACAAGGAGAAAAAAATCACTGATGGTCAGGAGTGGTGTGCTCTGTAGTTAACAGAGACATCTCTTGAGCCCCAGAAATGAGTTTTGAGGTAAAAACCAAAATATATGACCTGAGGAGAATCCACAGTACTAAAGAGAGAAGGATCCCATAGACAACCTTATAACTACTATTCTGACACTTTTGTTAAAGTAAATTTCATATATAAGACATAATGAAGTTTTGTTCTTTCTTATACATGTATACTAGATAAAACACTTAAACTCTGGGCCCCCGTTTATTTGCTTTTAAAGTAGGCATGATCATGACTTCATGATGAAATGATACGTAAAATACCTTAGCACGGTGCCTGATGTATAACAGCCAAATAGTTTTAGGAATGGTACCAGGGTTAACTGAGTGAAAAGAACCTCTTCCCAGCACCCTCCTCTCCCTCTCCCTCTCCCTCTCCCTCTCCCTCTCCCTCTCCCTCTCCCTCTCCCTCTCCCTCTCCCTCTCCCTCTTCCTCTCTCTCTCACACACACACAAACACACACAGAGAGAGAGAGAGAGAGAGAGAGAGAGAGAGAGAGAGAGAGAGAGAGAGAGAGAGAGAGAGAGGAGAGAGAGAGAAAAAGAGAGAGAGAGAGGAGAGAGAGAGAGAGAGAGAGAGAGAGAGAGAGAGAGAGAGAGAGGCTTTGATAGTGCACTTAGAGCCTTTGGGTTCATTTTATTCAATCCCATTTGTTACTCAAGTCTGGGCTTCCTGGACCTTTGTGACCCTCGGCCATTGTTTTGTCAGTCCTGTTTATTCTGACACAGTGCTATTATGGCTGTCTCCCAAATGGCATTGGCATTTTTTTTCTCACTGTTATTTTTCATTAAGTTGCACTGTAAAACGCAGAGAAGCTGAGCTTGTGTTTGAACAAATCTGTGTTCTTCCCTAGCTCAGAAAACACTACTTTGCATTTGTGCTGCAGCCTCAACCCCATGGCTCCTGGAACTCTGATCTGTGTAATAGGCATTTTGAACTCTGAGCAAAACATTGAAGTGAAATATTTTAGAGAGTTTTTGCAGCATTTTTAGGTGATAAGATATGATCTCTCCACTCATAAACCCAGGCAGCCATCTGCTTCCTTCTCGTCTTCATGTCTCTGCTGCTCCGTCTCTCGCTGCAGCTGCTGTAGAGAGGAGCTCATTCATGGATACTGCTATCTTGAGCAGTTTTATAACATCTGTGCCAAGTTTTCAGATCCTCATCGTTAATCATAATAGAAATCTCTAAAAGACATTGGTTCATTTTCAGTGTCTGGGACCATGCCAATTAGTCCCATTAATACAGAGTCATCGAACTACAGGGTGGAAAGAAATATTAGCGAATATTATTGCTGCTGATCACTTTATAGATGAAGAAATTAAATCTTCATTGCAGTAACTTTTCAAAGCATCATGGATAGTTGCAGCAGAATAGGGGTACACATTAAGTTATTTAAATATGTCTGCTTTTAAGATATTCTTGATGTCCTTGTTCTTTTTCTTTGACAGTTGGACAGCTTGTCCACTATACAACCCCAGGACAGGGCTGTTTCTTTCACTGTTATCCATGTCCATATGGATAAGGATAACTCCCTTTCTTTTTCTTTTTTTATTGTATATTTTGTGTATTTATATTTCAAATGTTATCCCCTTCCCCACTCCCCCTGCTTCTATGAAGATTGCTGTGTTTATATAAAAATAAAGAGAGTGGGAATACATTCTATGGAGGTGTGGGGGAAAGGGGTGCCTCTGAAAGCCCATGCTGAGGCATCCCTTCCCTGGCATGGGGAGGGGAGTTAAGAGGGTAGTAGCAGCAGAGAAAGGAAGAGAGAGAGAGAGAGAGAGAGAGAGAGAGAGAGAGAGAGAGAGAGAGAGAGAGAGAGAGAGAGGAATAGAGGAATAGAGGAGATGGAGATGGACCATGAGCACGTGGAGAGAAGGGGAAAGGGAATGAGGAGGGGGGAGGGAAGAGGAAGAGAGGAACAAGAGAGAACAAGAGAACAAGAAAGGGAGGAGGGGGCAAGAGTCCTTTTATAGTGTCATTCATACCTGGCAATAGCCAGGTAACTGTGGGGGTGAAGCTTAGACAGAATGCTAACAAAGTTGTTTCCACTCCCACCCACCCACTCCCACCTCAACACGAAGGACTTTTCCTTCTATTGATGCCAGACAATACCATCCTCTGCTACATACACAGCTGGAGCCATGGGTAGGGTACCTCCATGTGTACTCTTTGGTTGGTGGTTTAGTCCCCAGGAATTCTGGGGGGTCTGGTTGGTTGATATTCTTCCTATGAGGTTGCAAACACCTTAAGTTCCTTCAGTCCTTTCTCTAACTCCTCCATTGGGGTCCTCTTGTTTAGTGTTTAGCTGCAGCATCCTTATCTGTATCAGTAAAGCTCTGGCAGAGCCTCTTAGGAGACTTCCATATCAGGCTGTCAGCAAGTACTTCTTGGCATCGGCAAAAGTGACTGGGTTTGGTGGCTGCAAATGGGATGAATTCCCAGTGGGGCAGTCTCTGGATGACCTTTCCTTCAGTCCCTGCTCCACCCTTTGTCCCTGTATTTTCTCCCATGAGTATTTTTTCTCTCATCCAAGAAGGACTGAAGCATCCACACTTTGGTCTTTCTTCTTCTTGAGCTTCAAATGCCTTGTGAATTGTTTCTTTGGTATTCCAAGCCTTTCAGCTAATATTCACTTATTAGTGAGTGCTTATCATGTGTGTTCTTTTGTGACTGGGTTACCTCACTCAGGATGATATTTTCTAGTTCCATCCATTTGCCTATGAATTTCATGAAGTCATTGTTTTTGATTGCTGAGTAGTACTCCATTGTGTAGATGTACCACATTTTCTGTATTCATTCCTCTGTTGAAGGACATCTGGCTTCTTTCCCCATTCTGGCTATTATAAATAAGGCTGCTATGAACATAGTGGAGCATGTGTCCTTGTTATATGTTGGAACATCTTTTGGGTATACACTCAAGAGAGGCATAGCTAGCTGGGTCCTCAGGTAGATCTATTTTCAATTTTCAGAAGAATCTTCAGGTTGATTTCCAGAGTGGTTGCACTAGTTTGCAATCCCACCTGCAATGGAGGAGTGTTCCTCTTTCTCTACATCATCACCAACCTGTGCTGTCACCTGAGTTCTTGATCTTAGCCATTCTGATTGGTGTTAGGGAGAATCTCAGGGTCATTTTGATTTGCAGGTCCCTGATGACTAAGGACTTCGACCAATTTTTTAAGTGCTTCTTGGCTATTCTAGATTCCTCTGTTGTGAATTAACTGTTTATTTCTATACCCCATTTTTTGATTGGGTAGTTTGGTTTTTTAGAGGTTAGTTTCTTGAGTTATTTATATATTTTGGATATTAGACCTCTATTGGATGTGGGGTTAGTGAAGCCTTTTTCCCAATCTGTAGATAGCTGACTTGTCCTATTGACTATGTCCTTTGCCTTATAGAAGATTTTCAGTTTCATGAGGTCCCATTTATCAATTCTCGATCTTAGTGCATGAGCTATTGGAGTTCTGTTTAGGAAATTTCCCTCTGTGTTAATGAGTTTAAGGCTCTTTTCCTCTTTTTCTCCTACTAGATTGAGTGTATCCTGTTTTACATTAAGGTCCTTGATCCACTTGGATTTGAGTTTTGTGCAAGGTAACAAATATGGCTGCATTTTCATTTTTCTATATACCCACTGCCAGTTAGACCAACACCATTTATTGAAGATACTTTCTTTTCTCTATTGTATAATTTTAGCTTTTTTTTGTCAAAGATCACGTGTCCATAAGTGTATGGCTTTATTGCTGGATTTTCAATTCTATTCCATTGATCAATCTGTCTGTCTCTTTACCAATACCATGCAGTTTTTATCAATATTGATCTGTAGTAGAGCTTGTGGTCAGGGATGGTGATTCCCCCAGAGATTTTTTTTTTTACTTTTGCTTTTGTTATCCTGGGTTTTTCATTTTTCCATATGAAACTGAGAATTGTTTTCTGACTTTGAAGAATTGTGTTGCAATTTTGATGGGAATTTGCATTGAATGTGTAGATTGCTTTTGATAGGTTGATCATTTTTACTATGTTAATTCTATCAATCCATGAACATGGGAAATCTCTCCATTTTCCAAGGTTTTCTTTGAGTTCTTTCTTGAGAGACTTGAAGTTCTTATTATACAAATCTTTCACTTGTTTGGTTAGAGTTGCCCCAAGATATTTTATATTATTTGTGACTGTTGTAAAAGGTGTTGTTTCCCTAATTTCTTTCTCAGCCAACTTATCACTTGTATAAAGGAAGGCTACAGATTTGTTCGAGTTTATTTTATATCTGGTCACTTTGCTGAAGTTGTTTATCAGCTGTAGAAGTTCTTTGGTAGAATACTACTCAGCTATTAAGAATGAGGGTATCATGAATATTGTAGGCAAATGGATCGATCTAGAAAATATTATCCTGAGTGAGGTAACTCGGACCCCAAAGGACCTGCATGATATGTACTCACTAATAAGTGGATATTGGCCCAAAAAGTACAGAATACTTAGGATACAATCCATAGAACTCAAGGTTAGCAAGCCAAAGGGCCCAATTGAGGATGCCTCAATCCCACTTGGGAGGGAGATGAAAGCAATCACGGGGGGGGGGGCGGAGGGAGGGAGGGAGGGACCTGTGTGGGAGAGGGGACAGGGTGGGGAAAAGCGGAACATGATCATGTATTGGGGGGGCAGGACTGAAGGGCCATAAGGGCCAGCACAAAGAATGGAAGCAGGCAACCTTGGGAGATAGGAGGTGAGGGGACTCTCTGGATTGCACTAGAAACTTGGGAGGTGAGAGACACTCAGGATTCAAAGGGAGGGACCTTGGATGAAATGCCCAACAGCTCCAAGGCCTGTCATTATTCCTAATGCTGTGGTGTGCTTACAAACAGGAGCCTAGCATGGCTATCCTCTGAGAGGCCCAACAAGCAGCTGAAAGAGTCAGATGCAGATACTTACACCCAACCACTGGACAGAAGCCAGGGACCCCAGTGATTGAATTAGGGAAAATCTGGAAGAAGCTGAGGATGAGGGCAACCCTATAGGAAGACCAGCAGTCTCAACTGACCTGGACTCAAGAGATCTCTAAGACACTGAGCCACCAAACAGGCAGCATTCACCAGCTGATATGAGGCCCCTGACACATATACAGCAGAAGACTGCCTGGTCTGGCCTCAGTGAGAGAAGATTCACCTAACCCCCAAGAGACTTGAGGTCCCAGGGAGTAGGTGGGGTGGGGGGTTGCGGGTGGGAATGAAATGAAGAACTGTTGGAGGGTGGACTGGAAGATAATAACTTTACTATAAAAAAGGATCAAACAACAACAATAACAAAGTAAAGAACTGTAGATAGCTAAGGGATGCTTAGAACAGGAGAAACAGTCTTCCCTTGGAAAATGCACAACCACCGGTTATTAACACCCAACAGCCAGCTGAAAACATATACAAGCAATGTGGTATGGGTTTAACTGTTGAATTTATATATTTAGGAACACACACAATATACACGTGTATTACAATGAATGAAAAAGAGGTCATGAATTTGAAATAGAGCAAGGAGTGGCCTATGGGAAGGTTTGAAGAGAGAAAGAGGAGGGAGAAAATAATGTATTTTAAAGTCTCAAAAAACAAATATTTAAAAGAAACCCTTCAGGCTGAAGAGAAGGGTCATCACCTGGAATGCTGATCTTCAGGGAGGAATCATAATAAAATTTAGTAAATATAAAGCCTATCTCCTCTTATATTTAAAAAGACAAATATACTAGATACCATTCATACACTGCAGGTAACAAAGGCAAACAGAAAGAAGTGTTGGAAGCTTATGGGAGCGTGATGGGAGCATGATGGGAGTGTGACAAGAGTGTGACGGGAGTGCGGTTGGAGTGTGTTTGGAGAGTGATGGGTGCATGATGGAGCATGATGGATGCATCATAGGAATGTGATGGTTACCAAAAAAAAAAAAAAAGTAATCTTGAATGTTGGTATCACTGAGCCTTTGTGTTTTGGCCCCTCTCCTTACCAGGCGTGTGAGCCTTGTCATGTCTATGATCTCAGTTCCTAATATCTCTCAAAGACAGTTATGAAATTCAAAATTGCTTTAGAGTAAATGAGGCGAGGCATGTGACAAATTTGCTGGAATGATTGCAAATGCTGAATCACCAGTGCTCTGTGATGTTGATCAGATAGCCCGGTGCTGCTGATGTGTTTTTATCTGTTGACTGGTTCATTCTGGGAATTAGAAAGGGGGTTCCCTATGGTAAAGACTATTCATTTTCTAATCTCTGGTTCTTCAAGAGAGAAACTTTCAGTTTATATAAGTTTTCTCACAATATACCATTTCAGGTCTGTAATTATTTGTAGCATTTTCCTATAATTTTTGTTTCGACTTTTTTTTGGGGTCTCTTAGGTTCAAGCTTATGCTTTCTTATTCTTTAATATGAACCAGGTAATATTTAAATACAAGTCAGAATTGCACTATATTCTAATTCATCATTTATAATGATCATTTTAATTACACCTCAGTCTAAGTTATGATTTGTAATTTTCTTATGAATTAAGACTTTTTATTGGCTCAATAATACCATTTAGCTGATGAGATATTAAGTCACCATTAGTCTGTATACCCACTTAAAATTGCTAAGGTAATATAGAAGGCACAAACCTTTCTTAATACTTTTAGTACTAAAGATGCTTCCAGTCAAATATATTCAGAATTTTCAGAAAGCTGGACTCAGAACTGAGTGAGCCAGTGAAACACGCAAGGTCATTTGGAATGCACATCCACTTACCTCAATAGCAGCTTCTTGGTGACATAAACATTGTGAGGCAGGCAATTCATCAGCAGCCTCAGACATGTACTTACTGTATAAAACACGGGGGACCTTGAAAAGGCATGACAGCTTACATTTCTCCATCTTTTTCTTCCTGATGTGATTCTCAGATGTTCCTTTTATCCTCTTCCCTTAATAATTCCTACCATATCTTCCTAGCCATCAAAGATCCTCAGTGAATGAATGTTTGTTGCATAATGGTACAGTGAAGAATGCACGATATTCTCACAAGTTTCACTATGCACCCAACTCTTTTTCTATCACACATATAAAGAATATTTATTCATATTACCATTGTGTGGAATTGTTTGGTTAAGGAACACCTGCACTAATTATTTTTAATCTCTTGAGGAAATTAAGAAGATATGGGTGGGGGTTGGGGATTTAGCTCAGTGGTAGAGCGCTTGCCTAGCAACTGCAAGGCCCTGGGTTCGGTCCCCAGCTCCGACAAAAAGAAAAAAAAAGAAGATATGGCTGTTTTGGAGTAGGCTTTTGTGTAAAATGTCTATTAGCTGTGTATCCCAAGTCTAACCTATTTTGAGTAGAAGAGTACATGCAAGTCAATAATCCACAAAGGACAATCTGAAGGACGGCCATTGTTTATGTCTTGCTGACAGAGAAAGGCGTAAGAAATTAAAACCTGGCATTTTGACACAAAATAGAAGTGGAAGAGATGATTTCAGCAGAGAAGCCCAGGGAAGACAGAAATTAAAGCGGTTAAGGATGTGGACTTTGAGTATGATTTACAACACTTTGGAACGAATGTATGAATCTTCTACTCATCACTTTTTGGCAATGGCCTGACTATGTGAAAACTTTGTTTTAATTTCTTAATCAATATGGAGAAAGCAACATGTCTTTGTGAAGATTAAAGGGGATTATTATAAAGCACATAATATAGCACCTGGTACTTGCTGTTTTTTTCTCATAGAAATTATATATCAGAACACTCCTGAGTTTGTGGTATTTTAGAGGATTTTTTCTGGCAAACCCACATCTATCAGACGGATCACTGAGAGCATCTTTACATAGAACGGTATCTGATGGATTTTTTTTTTTTTGAGTGTGGTTTCTCAGATCACAAAGTTATTAAGCAGTGCCTGAAGTATTTCTCTTTTTTCCCTTTCTTCTCCATTCTTTACATTTTCTTTCTTCCTTTCTTCTTACCGTCATCATCTGCATCCCCACCCTGGTCCCACTTGAGTTTCAGTGCCCTTTTCCTCTTCCTCTGCTTCTGAAGACTCGTTGCTGTTTATGTCCTCCAGACTTTTGAGTCTTTTCAGTCTTTTTTATGTGGATAACGGGTCAAAGGAATCATTTGTGTGACTCCAACTAGATCAGTGCGTAGCCCATAGTTGTTGTTGGTATAGCTGGTGCTTCTCCGTCCTTGCTGGAACAAACTCTTGGAGGGAGAGGATGGGTGAGTTGCTTGGTCTGGAAATTTCTTTTGGTTCTAAATCCATTTAAGCTCTTTATCTAGAGGAAGTCTGAATCTCAATGCTCAAATACTTTATTGTGTAATTCATGTGTCCAATAAGCCAAAATGCAGAGTAAAGCGGGAGAGAACTATGGATGAAGAAATTTAGTATGCAGCTGAGCCTTGAAGAGGTTGAGTTGTAACATAAATTACTATCAAGAGAATGGGAACTCAAGCTTTCTCTAGGCATTTGTTTTAAAAAGGAGTTATCAGGTGATAGCCATTAAAGTCATGACTCATCCCTCAAAGCATATGGGTAACAGCACTAAACTTCTGAGCCAGTATTCTACTCACAGCAGAATCCTAGCCTGTGGCCAACATGGGAGATGAATAACTATATCCCTCTCCATCTCAGGTAAGTGGCAGCTCTTAAATGGAGATACGGCTCCAGACACCCGAACAGTCAAGGGCTCAAAGAACTATCCTGCTGCTAATGCAGAACTTCTCAGTCGTTCTAAGGCTTTGACCCTTAATACAGTTCCTCACGTTGTGGTGACCCCTGACCATAAAATTATTTTGTTGCTACTTCATAGCTGTAGTTTTGCTCTTGTTATGAATTGTAATGTAAATATCTGATATGCAATGATATCCGATATGTGATTCCCAAAGGGGTTGTGACCCTCAGGTTGAGAACTGCTGTCATAATGGTATATAATATCATAGTTGGGAATATAGTCCCAGGGTCATAGCTGTGTGCTTTCAAATGTTAGTTATGCTATTTATAGTGTGATCGAGTACAACTTATTAAAGTTCTTTGGCTTCAATGATCTCATCTGTAAATGACATCATGATGATACCCACACTATAGGATGCTAATTACTACCAAGAGTGCTCTGTGTGTACTTGTATCCAGTCATTAGCTGTATTAGGAAGCCAAGTTGTAGAAAGGTCTCAAAGATGAGGTTGGTAGATTGGTGGAGGGAATAAAGCAGGCCACCAATGACTTATCAGGACTTCTATCTGATGCAGTGACAGTCATATCAGACTATTGGGCACCTGGTTGTCATTGTCCTTCACTTTCTGGCTGGGGAACAGGGAAGACCTAATCTAGTGGGAAGATACTCAGTGGCTCAGGATGAAAAGACTAGGGCAGGAAGTTCCTATCCTTCAGAATTCTATCACCCAGCAGGCCTCCCACGACACAGGGGTTGCGTTTGTACGTCTTCCTGTGACTGTGCATCATGTGAGCCCTTCACCCAGCTTTCTTCAGATGTATTTGGAGATAATTTGGATTAACCTGCCTGTACTTTGTAATATTTTTTAGCCTATGTTTAAATAAGAAGCAGATATTTTTCTCAGATGGGTTCACAGTACTTTATTCCCTCGAAGTATTTTTAGACTGGACAGCGAGCACACTTAAAGTTCTTCATAAAAAACATAATGACGACGAGGAAAAATTAGGTAACACAAGTAAACAGCTGCAGTACGACCTCAAAGCAGAAATAATATGTGAATCGAATTTTTATTGTTGTGAGCACACTGGAGACTATGGAGTTTCTGAGCTACTGGTGTATCACACTGGTGTAGAGTCTTCCCCTTAGGTGGCTTGACTAGTGACACTTGTGTTTCAGACTACAAGCTAGGGAATACAACATACATCATCAAAGTATTTAATATTTTCCAACTGGCATTGAGAACTGGCGAAGTGTGGTTCTAGACACCGCATGTGTGGTTTAATTTCAATTGTTTTTGTTACAGTTATCTAGCCAGCCTTTGGTAGTAAGTGTTTCATTTTGATTCTTCTGAGTCCATCTGTTTCATTTTATAATTAATTTCATTTTAAAATTACTTTTTCCATTAATTAACTAATTTATTCATTTTATATCCCAATCACTGCCCCCCTCATACTCCCCTCACAGAGTTTCTCCTCAAGCTCCCTTCCCTTCTCTTCTGAGAGGAAGCATCAAGTTTAGGCAGGGTTAGGTGTGTCCTCTCCCACTGAGGCCAGACAACACAGCCTAGTTGGGGAATCGATTCTATAGATAGGCAGCAGCTTTAGGGACAGTTCTTGGGGGCACTTACATGAAGACTGAGACCAGAAAAGGGTGTTCGGTTTCCTGAAATTGAAGGTGTTTGTGAGCTAACACACGTGGGTGTGAATTGGACCAGAATCCTCTGCAAGAACAGCAAGTGCCCTCAGCAGCCCTCTGCTTTAAGAAGCAAAAACAGAAATAAAACATAACAAACAAACCTAGTGTTAACACTTCCACAGTCCTCTCTGACTCTTTGTCTTTCTCTTGTTCCTTCTCTTCCTTCCTGAAAGGAATCATCTCCACTTTCATGCTACATGCATTCCATTTCCCCTTTTATCCTTCTCTGTAATATTTCTCTTTTATGGTTCTCTTTATACTTTCATAACACACACACACACACACACACGCACACACACACACGCACACGCAATGCACACATACACACAATCTGGCTTATTTTGTGTAACATAATGAATTCTAGTTACATCCATTTTCTTGAAACTATGCTTTCTTTTTTTCTGAAATGAAGATTTCATGTATGCATGTATGTCATGCTTTCTTTATTCTGTTGTCTCTTGATAGATGTTTAGGTTGTTTCCATTTCATTTTATGAGCAGTGATGAATAAGTAAGCTTATGTGTATATGTCTGTGGTGTGTTGGCTTGGAGCCTTTAGTTATATAACCAAGGGTGTCTGGCTTGACCATAGGGCAGGTCTAATTTTAGTTTAGTAAGGAACTTCCATACTGATTTTCATAGGAGGCACACCGTGTCTATTTCCAACAGCAGTGAAGAAGGGCTCCTCTCCCCACCTCTTTAATTGCATTTGCTGTTTGTTTTCTTGATGCTAGGTATTGTAACTGGGGTGAAGTGGGCACATAGACACAAAAAGACACACAAACACACAGACACACACACAGACACACACAGAGACACATACCCAACAGAACTCACCTCAAAATTTAGTTCTGATATATGTGAAGTTGTTAGAACCATGCCAGGAAGCAAGTAGGAGCTATAGAATTATTTAGTTTTAATTATTTTAGAATATTAAGATACAAGAAATACTCTATAAACTTGTGATGAAAATTATACAGAGCAGTATATGATAACTTTTACAAAAGAAATGAAGAATTTAACCACAATTACATTTAACATTGATGCATAATAAGTAAGAGAAAACCTTGCATTTATCAACTTAAGATGACTAGAAGAGGGCCTTAGTGCTAAATAATAACCATTACTGAACTCTGCTCCTTAGAAAGGCAAAGCAGTTGGCTCAGTGACCATTTTTTAAATGAAGGAAGGTGATAGAAACTAAGCTTCTATTGGCTGTGGCAGAAGGAGATTGATGGGTTGGTCATCAGAGGGACTTAGATCAGTAGTAGGAGAGTGTGTTATAGTAGTTTGAGTTAAAATATTTCTTCCAGGGGTTATGGGAATGCTTATGAGACTGAGGATGTAGACAAAATGTCACATGGCTGGGCAAGTGAAAACTTAGAAGATTCCCAAAGGCTATTCCTCAGTTTTATGGAAGGGGCAAACCATTGCTGACAGAGGAGACTCTAACCAGCCAAGCTACAGAGGGAACAAACTCTTAGTCTGAGGAGAGCAAAGTCTACAAAGAGCACCAGCGTTTCAACCCTCATGAACCTGTGTTGAGGGCGTGTGTTTGGTGGTACATCTGCTTTTTTGAGTCATCCTTGTTCCCATTCATATTTCTCTTTGTAACCCCAATAAAAATCTGTTGGTTCATCAGTTGGACTTTGGTATGACCATTACTTTGGCTTGTCATTGGCTCTCTTTCTCAGATGAGTAGATATGCCTGTGTTGTGTCTCCAAAGGGAAAGTCTGTTGTGAACACAGCAGTAAGGTGACTGAGGGTGGGAGATGCTGCAGACCCAGCACCACTGTGCTTTCAGGCCAAGCTTCTCCCTTTTTATTTCTGTGAAAAATGATGGGGGGGGTGGGGTATCCAGCAAGGATCACTCATGGTCCCAAAGTAGTCGGAAATATAATTAATCATGTCTCATTACTTCTAGCATGAGGAAGAACGCTCAGATCTAGCCATCATTAACACTTAATTCTGAGGTTCATGATGGAAGACTAGAGGGTTAATTTGACACAGCTTTTTTCAGACTGTTTATCTGCTTGTCAATATTACATTTTTTGTATTTCTTTCAGTATCAGTTATTTCCTGCCTCTCAGAAGTATTTACTTAGCTTACTGTTTGTTAAAATCATTGCACATAAATGGGAACTTGTACATAAAAAGAAACCAATAATGACAAGAAATGTACCAAGTAGAGGAAGATAAACTCAAAAATAAATATATAATTTTTGTAAATGTATAATTTAATCCAGTAGGATATTATGTTTTAAAGTTTGAAAATTTCTGTTATGTGGTTGTTTCAGTTTCCTTTCCTGTTGCTGTGATAAAGTATCCTGACAAAAGCAATTCAAAGGAGAAAATTTTATTCAGTTCACAGGACAAGGGAACAGCCCAGCAGGGCAAGGAAGTGACAACATCAAGAGCTTAAAACTACTGGTCACATTGTATTCACAGTCAAGGAGCAGAGAACACAAACTCATGAGTGATCAAGCTTGCTGCTGCTCTCTCTATTCCATTTACACAGTCCAGGATCCCAGCCAGGGAACAGCGCCACCCACAGTGGGCAGCATCTTCCAACTCATTAAATGCAATCTGGATAATAATCCACAGGCATGTTCAGAGACCTGACTGCCAGGTGATGCTAGGTTCTGTCAAGTTGATACTTAATACCAGCCATCACAGTGGTGTTACGTATTTGTCTAATTATCATCATGAAACAAAAAGTATTAAAAATGGGTGACACCATTGGAAACATTGGAGCAGACTAAGAAGTACCAAAAAGCAAAAGTATGTTTTGATATTTATAAGAAGATACTTTGAACCTAGAAAACTGAGCTCAGCAAACATTTCTCCAAGGCCTACTATTTCTATTCTCATTTGTCCCACAAATATTGCTTGAGAGTCTCTTGGGCGCTGGAGTAAATCAGTAAACAAATTATGTGAAGTCCCTGCTATGATGAGGTTTACATCCAAGAAGACAGAATAATAAATGTACAAACACACACACACACACACACACACACACACACACACACACACACACACACACGCCCTTTATAACTATTATTATATCTGAGTCTCAACATTTTCTCCCCCTCACTAGCGGAATATAATCTTTCTTTTAAGTGCCTTATTGTGGACTATTTTCAAGCATGAATTATTGAATTTCAACTGCTCCCTGTTCCACCATTCACATTCCCACAGTTATTTCTAAAACACAGAGTTAATTGTCTTCTTCTGATTATAGAACTTTTAATGTTTTCTATCACCTTCTCACTAATATCTTATTCAAGTTTTGGCTCTTGTCTACTTCTCCAACTTATTTATTGCCTGACAACTTGAGTCATCTCTCCTCTTAGCTGTCACTCCCAATTTCAACTGAAGAACTACTCATTCTTTGGTAGAGAAAACAGCAACTTCTAGGAGCAAGTGTTCTCCTTATCGTTATAGTGATACGCCAACACGCATCATATTAAAGCAGTGGTTCTCAACCTGTGGGTTGTAACCCCTTTAGTGGTTGCATATTAGATATCCTGCATATCAGATATTTATGTTATGGTTAAAAACAGTAGCACAATTACAATTATGAAGCAGCAACAAAATAATTTTAAGGTTGGAGGTCAGAACACGAACTGTATTAAAGGGCCACAGCTCTAGGAAGGGTGAGAACCACTGCTCTAAAGACTGTGAATGGCCCGGACTTCCCATTTCTGCTTCAGTTTCCAGATCCTTGCGATTTCTATGTGTTTGTTATTCTCACCTGTATTTTACAGGTTCTTATACCAGTCATTTAAAATATATATTCCTGGATCTGTGAAATGACTCAGTGAGAAAAGGCATGCATCGCTAAACTTGTAAACCCACAAGACTGGAGAGAAAAACTGAGTCCTACAGGCTTTCCTGAATTCAACATGAACACTGTGTCATCTCTCCTCACCAATAAGCTTAAATAAGAACAACAAAACATCCCTGTACATTCCCTAAATGCATCATATTGTATTATACAAATTGTCCTAACACACGATCCCTATTTTTTCCTACCACTTGCCCATCAGCTTACTCCAACTGGCTTATGCATCATCTACTTAATGGAAGCTCAAACCTCTCCATCATCTCCTTTTATTCTCTTAGTTTTCAAGATACCAATGACAGCAACTGATAAATCCTCATCTTACAACTCAGGAGCATTCAGCATGAGTCACCCAGGCTGTCCTTCAGAATGGGCTCACCCTCTGGGCTACCTGCCTTCCTCAGTCTCCTTGTGCTCAGCGGTCACATTTTAACCTGAGTCTATCAATGTCTATGCCTTGCCCTGGGTATGTAGTTATATTGATGACTCAGTGCTGGTAATTTCACAATCAAATACCTCTGTCCTTTTCTCCAGTCTGAGTTTCAGGACCATACACCCAAGTGTTTGTTGGGTATATTGGTTTAGATGACTACTCTCTATCTCCAGCCTCAAACTCACAAACAAACTTTCCATTTATTTAAGTTAATAAAGCAATGTTTCACTGTGACATTTTCATATGTATTTGTCACTATCCTCTGTAAAAAATTATTCCTAGCCAATATCATTCTTTACCATGCCATCCCCAACCTTCCCTCTTTGGATGACTTCCTCGTTCCCAAACAGCCTTCACTCATATTTTTATGTCCCATGTATTTCATTGCTATGTTTTCCCCTTTCCCAGCCTTCTTTAAGATTTTCCTCTTCCTTTTTGACCTCCTTTATATTTCTACAACACTGAAGCATATATATATATACATATATATGTATATATATATATATATATATATATATATATATACAGAGAAACATATAATTAAACTTGGAGCCTGTTTACATGAAAAAACTTTGTATCTCTGAGGATGACTTGTCTTGCTTAGTGTAATAATTCTTGGTTTGTTCATTTTCCTACAAGTATATTACTTATTTTTCTTCGAAGCTGAGGAAAATTCCGTTGTGCACCTGCACTACATTTTTCTTAATCTATTCATCTGCTAAGGCATATCTCAGTTGATTTCATTTCTTAGCTATTGTAAATACTGGAGCAATAAACACTAATATGCATGTATCCCCCAAGACATGGCGACTTGGAATCCTTCAGGTATTGAGCCAGGAGTGCCAGAGCTGGGTCACTTCACAGGAGCATGTTTTAGGGATTTGAGTACCCTCCAAACCAAGTCCAGAGAGTATCGGTTTACATTCCCACCACATAAGTGCATGTACGAAAATTCCTTTTATCTGAATGTTCAACACCGTGTATTGTTGTCTAACTTCCATGTGCCTGGGGTGAGTGCAATTTTCAAAGCAGTTTTTGATTCTCTGTAGTTTAATTACGTTTTTTAAGATTTTTAAAAATATGCAAATATGTGTATGACTAAGTGTGGGTCTAAGCAGAAGAGTCCAGGTGCCAAGGAGACCAGGGTTGTTAGATCCACCTAGAGCAAGACTTAGAGGTAGCCATGAGCTGCTTCATATAGGTTTTGGGAACTGAACTCAGGTCCTTTGCTGGAGCAGTAAGAACTCTCAACCTCTGAGCCACTTCAGTCCCCCAAACAATTTTAATTTCATTTTCCTGATGCCTAAATAAGTTGAACACTTTTAACATTATTAATTGACAATCATTAGATTTTCTTTTGTGAACTCTATTCAATTTGTTAGCCCCAAAATCCCAGATTGGATTTTGAGGGTTTTTTTGGGGGGGGACTAGTTTTCATTCTTTATATTCTCCAGATGTTATTTCCTTGTCTGTTGGCAAAATCTTTCCCCCATTCTATAGATCGTTTGCTCATTTTGCTGATAGTTTGAATTCTTGGGATTGTTTCCACATGATATTGGAACCTTTTCCAGAAGGTCCTTGTTCATATCTTAAAGTGCTTTAAGTGGATTTTCCTACAGGAGGTTCAAGGAATCAGGTCCCAGGTTTAGGTGTTTTGACTTACCTTGAGTTGACTTTCTGTGTAAGGCGAGCGATGTGGATCAAGTTTTGTTTTCTACATGTTGATACTCACTTTCTCCAGCATCATTGTCGAAGAGATTTCCTGTCTTGCACTCACCACACTACTGTATATTTTTGACACCTCTGTTAAAAATTACATGGGTAACTGTGAGTTTGTGGGCTTGATTTTGAGTTTTCTATTCTGTACCATTTAAATGTCCAAGTATTAAAACACAACAAAACAAAATGATACTATGCCGTGTTACTTTTTGTAATGACTCTGTAATATGGCTTGAGATCAGGTATTTTGATGCCCCCAACACTATCTTTTCTGCTTAGAATATCTTTGTCTGTTTGTCTGAGTTCTTTTGTGACTCCATGAAGATTTTACAGTCATTTTCCCCTAGTACTATGAAAAATGGGATTGAATTTTTATGAGTGTTTTATTAAATCTGCAGAGTACTTTTGATAAAGTAGCCATTTAAAAATATTGATTATGCCAAGTCATAATCATGGAAGGCCTTTGCATATTCTAATGTCTTCTTCATTCTATGTATCTTTTCAAAGTACCATGGTTCATTTTTATTCATTCTATAGATTGTTTTTTATGTCCTAATTTCATGAATTTCTGTCCTTGTCATTACTATTTCTTGCCATCAGTACTTTGGGATTTGGCGTGTTGTTTTCTGAGACATGGACATGCATCCTTAGATGATTTCTTTGGGATCTCTCAGATTTTTAAATGCAAGCAGTCGTAGCTATACACCTTCATCTGAGACCTGCGCTATGGGAAATGTGCTTTTATTTTCATTTGATTCTAGGAATTTTGAAATGTCCTCCCTCATTTCTTTAGTGACCCAGGGGACTTTCAAGAATGCTTTTGTCAGTCTTCAAATATTTGTGTCATTTCTTTAGGTTTTATTTCTGGTTTGGGTCATTTATGATCTGATCAGATATAGGAAATAATTGTAATTCTGCTTTATGACTTTTTGTGTCATATAATTTTGAGAAGGCCCAATGGGCTGCTAAAATGTGAAATCTATTGTTATAGGATAGACTATCCTGCCAATAAGGCTATATCTCTTTATCTATGAGGTAGTTTAATTCTGAGGTTGTTTGCTGATCGTTAGGTTGAGTGAATATTCTGAAAATGAATGAGAGTGGGGTATTGAAGCTAGTCACTATTATCACAGGAATGCTCTGACCACAGTGGTCCATTTGGGTTAGTTTTTTGACATGGAAACCATGGACACTTACTGTGTCTATATAAATATTTATTTTCTTAATAAATTGTTACCTTAATCAGTTTGTTTTAGTGTTCTTTATTTGACTAATTTTGTTTTCAAGTCTACTTTTTCAGAATAGTTTTTCTTTTTTCTGACTTCCATTCACTTTTTTTATTGACTTCCGTCCTTTGAGCTAGTCTGCAGTTGTATCTATCAATGAGATTTGGTTCTTGAAGAACACAGATAATTTGGATTTAGTTTTTAGAACCAGCTATCCAGTCTGTAACTCTTTGTTGATAAGTGGGAGGATATTTTCATTTACAGATGTTGTTGAGAGATGTTTCCTAGTTCTGGTGGATTTTTTTATTGTTTGTTTTTTCTGATGGTTTGTGTTATTGTTTGGTCTTTTCTTTTTCCGATTAAATATGGGAGAACATCAATGTTTGACTTCATGGGCTGCTCCTCACTCTTTTTTGTTAATCTATTCTTTGCATGGAATACAAACCAGACCTCTTGGTGGCTTACCATATACATCTTCATGTACACTTACTCCACTAGGTGGGGCCATCATTCATCCATTCTCTAACTAAAGTCTCAGACCTAAAATCCATGTGTGATCTTTCTATTTTGTCTCATTCTACTATAGAGAACGCAAGATTCACTCTCTTCATGTTTATTGTCAGTGCTTTGGTCTAAGCACTGTTTATAGCTTGCCAGGAAAATGTGGTGGTTTCAATTCTGCTTTCATTTGTGTCCACATCATAGCTAGAGTATCTTTTAGTCAAATGGATATCAGATCATGCCTCTGATGGAGACATTAAGGTGTTTACCCATCTAACTTAAAGTAAAATTCAGGATCTTTTCTACCAACCTTCTTCATGAGTCAGAAGCTATATATTTTTAAAAGTCATTTCTGATAAACACCTCTTCTTTCAGCATATTTCATGTTACATATTCAAAATTTAATAAAATATCCAATATCAGCTAGCTTTGTTACCATTACTTTTATTTATTGTCTTTGGTATTACTATAAATGAATGTGTTATACAGACAAGCTGTTCAAATATCACATTTGCTAGGTAGAAAACTGACTGTCCCTATCATCAAAATTCATTTAATCAATTTTTTAAGGTGTAGATCATCACTTAAATTTCTAGGAAGGGACACCTGAGATGACTTCTATCCAGTGCCCTGCCCAATGCCTTCTCTCTGCACCCTTCAGCAGGCTGGAGAGATGACCACACCCCTAGCCTGAGAACCATGGGAGAGCTGTCCGAGAGGTCATGAGAGCAGGAGAGCTGGCCCTGCCCCTTGCCTACTGCAGCATTAGGTGAGCTGGTGGAAGCAGTGTTACGGAGCTTGCCCTGGTGCTGT
The DNA here is from genome assembly GCF_021556685.1 of Rattus norvegicus. NCBI lineage: Eukaryota > Metazoa > Chordata > Mammalia > Rodentia > Muridae > Rattus > Rattus norvegicus. The sequence continues at coordinate 225,644,513 of NC_141535.1, read as the reverse complement.
GGATGAGTGAGAACTGGTGAGTTGACCAGCTCAGCCAACACCTGGGTCCAGATCCAGGGCTTTGAGTTGGTGCATCCCAACATTTATCCCATCTATGAAGTGCTGGAACATGTGAAGGGGCCAGTTCTGTATATCTGCAGGGTCTTCATGACACAGGGCAACAGTGGGCTGTCCAAAAGGGGTCCCAGTGAAGATCCAGTACTGATAGTGTAGAAGAAACCAGAGGCCTCAAGCCAGACCAATGACTCATTGCCATGAACATTTGCAAGTAAGGATGTATGTACCAAAGGATACACTATGTGACACAACAGCTTCTGTGATGAGATATTTTTGTCGGGGGAGGTTGCAAGGGCAGAAGGAAGATATGAAGGGATGGTTAGATGAGTGGGAATGGTGCACATGATGTGAAACTCACAAAGGATCAATTAAATACTCCTTATAAAAATTCTGGGAAGGATTACCAAATGAAGGAAAATTAGATAGTTTCTATGGAACTCAGATATCTTTTTTTAATTTTAATTTAATATTTTTATTTATTTGTAATAGTAGAAAAGGATATTAATTTCTTTTTGTTCAAAAGTAAATATGAAAGGAAAAATTCCAAGATACACATACATATACACATATTTCCATCTCTATGTGTTCATCATATGTGGGTATGATAGACAAATGGATAGGTAGATAAAGCCAGACAGATAGAGTGAGGAACTGTCATGGAAAAATGTGCAGTCGTGATCAATCTTTGTTGTGAGGAAGTAGATCAGAATATGAGGTTTAGTTTTCTCCCTATGGCTGCTCTGGGTTATCCTATTGAACAGTACCAATGAGAAGAAAGAGAATTTTCCTGAAATATAGCATCACTGCTGAGTTATCACGTTTGTTTTTACAAGAGTCATGACAATCTTTGAGAAAACTGAGTAATAACATTTTAGTAATTTACAATTTTTCCTTTTTAAAAATCCATTTGCACTTTGGATCAATATAGTAACCTCATGTCTTAAGCCAGGTTCATTGTCCCTATTTTACCAACAAGAAAAGAAAAGCTCAGAGGAATATGACTTCTCCAAGATCATATGACAGGTAGTATAGTGGGGATATTAAGATTTGGAATCTACAGACTGTAACTTGGTTGAGTACCTTTTCTCTTACACCACACCATACTTTTTTTCCCTATGAAGATGGGAATACCAAGAATAGATGGCTGTGGGGAGATAATAAGATTTTTCTTTCACTCATGCTCCTATAGCAGAGACTCTCTGCTCCTATAGGAACAGAACAGATTTTTTCAAAATATTATTTGTAAACTATGGAAACTCTCTGATAATTCTTGATACACATTATCTGATGTAAAGACCTCATGAGCTCCTGAATCCATTCCACAGGAACTCAGATATCTACTCCATAAAACAATGTATGCCTTATGGAAGCAGAATGGTAGGCATACAGACCATATTTCTTGAAGTGGCTTCCATAGGCCATCAGTTTAAGTCCATAATATCTGTTCTGTAGTCAAGTAAACTTGGGAAAGGCTCAGACCTGCTTTGTTGATGTTCCTTTCCTGTGTGATTCACAGACTATTTCTCACTCCATGTCACTTTCAGTCCCTCTTACCCTCCTTGTTGTTATAGGAACCATGCCCTCCCTACTTGATAGGATTTGCTTTTCTCAATGCTTGCTGCTCATTGCTGGTTCCTCTAGGATGTAGCCTTTAGAGGTTAGAGAATTGCACATATCTTAATTTTTGGTATATAGCACAAACTAAAAAGAAAAAACCAAAACCTTGGCATAGAACTGATGGTCCGTTATTGGAAAAGCCTATGGCTTTTTCAAGGGATACAATGACAGTGCAGTTAAAATTCTGTAACTTCTAAAGTTTTACCCTAGCAACAGAAAAGTAATTAGAAAAGTGTTTTAGTCTAATGTGACTGCATTTCAAATATGGAAGAAGTTAATTCTGGCCCTCATACTTACCACTAACAGCTTTAACTATGGACCCATTTCCATTTCCTGTCTTACTTTTTAGGATCTGATCACTCACTGATCTGGAGTTTGTCAAGTAGGCCACCATTTATGGTCACTGATCCCGAGGGATCTGCCTATCTCCACCTCCCTGGTGCTAGAATTATAAGAAGATACCACCATGCCCAGTTCTAAGGGTTGAATTCAGGTCTTCATGCTTGCACAGCAAGTACTTTACTGACTGAGTTATCTCCCATAAAGTTCTTGATTGAGATTGGATCTTTTTATATGGCTCAGGATGATTCGGAAGTTGTTATGTAACCCAGGCTAGCCACAAACCTGAGATCCTACTGCCCTGGTCTCCTGAGTGCTATGACTACAGGCTTATATTAACTCATCTGACTAACAGCAGATTAATTATTGCTTTTTATCATTTCTTATAAGTTCTTCACAGACAAGGCATTTCCTCATTCTCTTTTCCTAGCTGTAGTAAGTACTTGGTACTCCTCATTAGTGAACACTGAGAAATGAAGAGTTAATATATATTTAATCATTATGATGGAAACTATCTAATAAAGTGGGAATCTCCAAAATGATTCTTAGGGTGAGTTTCTGCCTGTAGGGATTGGGGATGATAGCAAAATTCCTTTAAAAGTATGAGCTGGAACTATGCATGGTAGAAAAGAATTCTTGGGCATTCAGGATGATATTTCTGGCTTCCTCCCTCTATGCTTAATCTCTTGGACTTATATTTTCATATCACTTTCTTCAGAATGGATTTTCTTGATGTTGTTTGGTGTTATCAAATACATAAAAGTGGTAAAGGCAATAGTAGTTTATGATATAAGGTAATATGATGAAGACACATTTATGGTGTATTTGTTTCTTTATATTAGACATTCATCAGAGTTGGTCTGCTTGAAATAGAATAATAAAAATTATTTTACTTTTAATATAGATGCTGAAGAGGAAATTACTTTTTATTTTCCTCTTCCAGGCTTATTACTATTATTAAGATTTTAACCAAGGAAAGCTATTTAAGTCTCTTTGCCTCGTTTTCTCTTATTTTGTTTGCTAAATACATATCTTTGGGAAAGAGTATGAAATTCAGCTATATTCCGTGAAGGAGCTCTTCCTGTGAGTAGCCAGGACACAGTATTAGCCTATATTTCTCAGCTTATTAACTCGCCAGCTGGACTCAGCTTCTTTTGCCCTACAGGGTCCCATCTGCAGTTTTAACAATATTGATGATTAATTCTGTAAAGAAGAGCTTCAGCTGTGAAGCAACCCCTGGGAACTGAGCCCCACAGAGTGGCCATGTGCTCAGAGGCATCTCTATCACAGGGACAGAAACATGTTCTTGAGATGTTCTATTATGCTGTTGACAAACAGTCCTGAAGCTCCTTCTCTGGGTGGTTCTGGGGCAGTCACACAGATAGGCTAGACAACCCTCAGTCAGTGACAACAGTGACCTCTTAGCCCTCATCAGGACTGCCTGTCAGATGTTAGAGCTTGGATTGCTTCTCATCCCTAAGAAAGAGCTAAGTTTGCAGGTCATACAATTGGTCATTTATTATTTGAAACTAATTTTCACCCTGAATTTTTACTGTCAGAGTCTCACTGTGAAGGATGATACGTTGGTAATATTTTAGCAATATGGAAAAGGCTTGGATTTGAGATTATTATTTCGATCAGGTATGAGTCAAATGATCTGGGAAATAGGTTACTTCTATTTCATTGTAAAACATTCTTTCTCAAGATGGTTGAAATATTAAACAGACTATATATGAAAGTCTCTGGCACAATGAAACAAATCAGCCTGGAACTGAAAGATACCTGCACACCACAACAATTTGCTAAGCTGGTGGATGTTGGAGAACTCTGCTATTAAGGTCTCAGTCCCCCATGTCCAGATGACTCTCTGAACTTAGCACAAAATGGTGGACTCCCTTTCTCATTATTTTGTTGCTACTTCATAGCTGTAGTTTTGCTCCTGTTATGAATTGTAATGCAAATATCTGATATGCAATGATATCTGATATGTGATTCCCAAAGGGGTTGTGACCCACAGGTTGAGAACTGCTGTCATGGTATATAATATCATAGTTGGTAGAGGAGAAGCGAGACCCACAGGTGGAACATCAGTATTCACATCTGTCTGATTTATTCATTCTTGAATTCTTCGGTATTTTAAAGACAAAGAGTAACAACATACCTGTGTCTAATTTTAAAGGGACCCTAAATGTGGATTAGTATGTGTTGTCTAAAACTTAGGAAAAAATTTCTTAAATTAGCTAGAAAGAGGTAACCATAATTTAGTTACTTTAAAAACAACACGGACAAATTTATTCACTTAGTGTTTGATTCATTGGAGACATTTAGAAAATTTATTTCAATGACTTTCACCAACAAACTATTTTTAAAATAAAATGAAAAGCAAGGGTAACTTAGAATATGACACGGTATCAAGCTGCAATTATTTTCTCATTTCCTTATAAACACCTCTCTCTTCCTGAACACATTTCCTTCTCTTAACAGTTTGAGTTTCACTCTCTTGCTATAGATTATAAATGGTGAGAGTAAAGTATCTTTTATTACCCCCTCGCTCCTATGCACTGAACCCATTAATCCGATTTTCATACTGTTTTAATTTAGAGTGTTATAGAATTATTTTATAACAAGATACAGAGAGTTCCAGGCACATGGTTATAAAATATTTACTAATTATATTTTAATACCTCGGAATTAAAAACCATTTTATCAGTTTCCTGTTTATAATTAAGAAAAAAAAGGTCCTTCCAGTTGTCATAAGAGCTTATTAATTACCGACCCTCCTGGATGTCCCACCGTCTGATCTCACTTCTGCCCTTGTGCTTGATCTTGTCACTGGACCCTTTCTTACCTTCTGGAATTAGTTGAGGACTTTGCTATTCTTTCTGTAATCATTTTAGTATTTAAACACCATTTCTAAATATAACCAATTATTAAAAGAATGAATGCCATCAGGTAGTTATCTAATTCCCAGAAAAGCGGTTTAAACTTGATCACTGAGTGATAAACTCCATCACTAGACATCAGTGCTCCTTGTATTCCAGTGATATCACACTTCATTACATTTTTCTCCTCCTGCCTCCTGGCTTTCTGTTTGGTCCCTACCCCATATGCTTCTTTCTTTGAAGATAACAAGGTCTTTCCTTCCTTAGTACCAAATGTGCTTAATACTTTGAGATGGCTTAAATAATGTGGATTAATGGAATTTAGATTGTAAGACCCTCAGGGATGAGTTCAGGTCACAGCCAAGAACTGGAGAGAGTTGGCATAGTTACTTATTACAAAACAAGGGACTCATAAAGGCACTGATGAAAGCATCAGCATGTTTATAACTGGAGCTTTATTTTAATCCTGTCCTTGATGCTGATTAATGTTATGATTCCAGAGGAACAAACTTAGTAGATGGAAAACAACGCCTCTTAATGATGAACTCAAATCATCTTCTCACTGGAAAATTTTGACATTTTGGAAAAAGTAATTCGAAGGGAAGAGGAAGGTGATGGTTTGGATCAACTTTGAGAAAGATGTGAGATTCAAGAAGGAGCTTTAAGAACTACGAGATATCCTTAACTTTATGAATACTGTAAAGAGCTGTATAAAGAGGTTAAGTATAGACACATGGATGGTCCTGACGTGTGTGTGTTTGTTTGTGTGTGTGTGTGTGTGTGTGTGTGAGAGAGAGAGAGAGAGAGAGAGAGACAGAGAGACAGAGAGACAGAGAGACAGAGAGACAGAGAGACAGAGACACATAGGCAAGAGACAATGATAGAGAGAAACAAAGAGAGAAAGAAAGACATACAGAGGTAGAGAGACAGAGACAGAAGGACAGAGAGATGGAGCACATGAGAACAAGCAAGGGAAACTTTCTTACATCATGCGTGGTTTCAGGGATGAAACAACCAGGCAGAGTAAGAGGGAGAAGAGGACGAGTCCACAGTGCCCAATGTGTGCTGTTTTCTCCTTTGCTCTAAGTGGGATGTGGATTGTTGGTTTGGTTGTCCTGATGATGGTGCGATAGGTGGATTTTCCCAAATGAAATCACCAAAGAGTAATATTTTTGTTCCTAATCATAACACATAAAAACCTTTAATTGAAATATTTGAACTAATTTGTGTATGCAAAGGTCACGTGCTTGTCTGCATATGCATGTGTGTTCATATGAAGGCCAGAAGTTGGTGGTGGGTATTTTCCTCAATCACTTCTCTAACTGTTGCTTTGAGACAGGGTCTGAAAGCTGAGATAAAAATTGGTGGCTTAAAAAAAGTTGGTGGCTTGTGCTTCGAGGAGATCCAGAAGCATTTTCCTTTGTAATGGGATGGGATTTGGAATGTAATCCTGCCAGGCATCCCTTACACTGCCTTTGTCCAACACTGTAGAAAATGGACTTCACTCCATGAGATTCTCCAGTATTAAGTCCTACTTTCACCCAATATTTTGTAAAATCTCCACATATATTTCAGATGGGTGCATCACCATCTAAGACACGTTGATTTTAAATTTTGAGCCACATGGTAATGACAAAGCAGGTGGTTTGATGATCTCATTCAAACCTGAAGTCGTCTTCACTGAACACTATACATAACACAATGTCTTTAGACTAAATACCGTAACTAAATTGTCAATTCTCGATGCATTGTCTTCCTTTAGGTAAATGTCTTGGAAAGAGTGTGATTTGACTTAATGGGAATTTTGATTGCTTTATGGCTGTCTGAAAGTATAAAATTCTATAGCACATCCCAGCTCCATGAGAGATAGGATTGAGCATACAGGGCAATGATTTGAGAATGCTAATGGGATTGGGGTGTGCAGTGCTTTTTTTCTTGGTGTGTGGAAGAAGATAATGCAGAATAGATTATATAAAGCTCTTTATCATATTTTTACCAAAACTCTAGCAAGAAATTAAAGCATCATAAAGAAGGAAATAAATGATCATAAACCACAGATACACTGTGAGCAATTACAAACTTCAGGTATTGTTTATGTTTGTAGTTAGAGCATATCAAGTGATTATTATTTTGCCAGACACTGTGTTGGAAAGTACTCTGTGCAAATTTCTACTTTGCTATTTGTTATTATTAGTAAAAATTTTCATGGATTATTTCATAAAATGCTCATGATATGGTCAAACAGATAACATCTGAATTGTCTGTTATCTGTGGTGTTGTTTTTATTGCTGTGATAAAACACAGGCTAAAATATATTTAAGAAGTAAAGGGTTTATTTCATCTGTTGGTAATATTTTTCTTTTCTTTGAAATTTATTTATTTTATGTGTATGAATAAACACTGCAGCTGTCTTCAGACCCACCAGAAGAGAGTATTGGATCCCATTACAGATGGTTGTGAGCTACCATGTAGTTGATGGGAATTGAACTCAGGACCTCTGGAAGAGCAGTCAGTGCTCTTAACCACTGAGCCATCTCTACAGCCTGATTTATTTCATTTTATAGTTTCCAGTCCACCACCAAGGGAAAGCAGGGCAGGTACTCATGGGAGGAACCTGGAGACAAAAACTGATGCAGAGGCCATGGGAAGGCATTCCTTATTGCACTCCATAGCTTGCTCAGTCTGCTTTAAAAAATACGATCCAGGACCAGGGGTAATACTGCTCACAGTAGGCTGGTCCCTCCCACATCAATCATTAATCAAGAAGATGTCCCAAGGACATGCCTATAGGTCAATATTAGGGAGGTCTTTTAACAATGGAATTATCTTTTCCCAGATGGCTCTATCTTGTGTCAAGCTGACACAAAACTAACCAACATGTCAAAAATGACTTAAGTAATCATTTACTTATTCAACAAATGTTTATTTAATTCCAGATATGTAGTATGAATTATTGAATTCTATATTAGAAAGGCTAAAGTTATACCTATGTACATTTATTTTTAGAAAGTGAGGAAGAAAATAACTGTAGAATATGAAAGCAAAATATGACAGAAAACACAAAGGAGATAGTGAATGATGAATTCTATCCATCCATTCATCTATCTCTATCTATCTATCTATCTATCTATCTATCTATCTATCTATCTATCTATCTATCATCTATCTATCTATCATCTATCTATCTATCTATCTATCATCTATCTATTATCTATATGTCTATCATCTGTCTTTCTATATTTTTTCTGTAAAAGAAAGAGTGAATTTCTTTTTGAAATGCCCTTTGAGCATATATGTAGATTAAATCAAGAATGTGGGTGTCCCAGTTCAGAGTGTTCAGGAAAAGAAGCCTCAGTGGTCCTGAAGACTCAGAAATATAAGAAGGACCATATGACTAGAGAGAAATTGATAAGTAGAAAGCAATGGGAAATAAGGTAATAATGACCCCAGGGCTCCATGAGCCCCAGTATAAACTGAGTGTCCTGTAATGCAAGCTGGAAGCTCTTACCGTATCTGGCATACTCTATCCTATAATTTTATACTTTCTCTAGCATTTGGTTAGTAACAATCTCTGGTTATTAAGTTAATGAACTAAGTTTGCATTTCCTCTGTAATTTCATGTTTTCCTGTTGAGATACTAAGTTTTTCAAGAAGAGAAAATCACGTGTAGAGAAATGATCAAATGATGTCATTTTCCATATCAGCCAATAAAGGTAATTTGAAAAATATTTTCCAAACACTTCCCAGTCTTTGCATGATTTCCTTGCTAACTCTACTCTTTCCTTCTTAAACCTAAAGTTTTTGTGATTGTTGCTAATGTTTGAAAGCAATCGTTCTGTGGGTTTTCTCTTCATTCAACTGGCTATTTTCTCTGTGTATAGAGTCTTTAGTTTCATGGGTCCCAATTGTCATTTGTTGGCCCTATTTCCTGAGTAACTGGAGGAATCCTATTTTAAAAAGTTAAGCGATAGATGAGTACTAAGATATAAACAAGACCATTTTCTCTTAGGCTTAGGGTACATTAGGCTGAATGAAGGTGGGGTGGGAACACAATATAAGATATGTAAGATAGGGGAAAGGACTGTTGAAAAAGCGATCTTCTGGGCAAGACACAGCTATTATAACAACAATCGAAAAGCCACTGCTGATACCTGCACTGGGTCTGTGTAAGAACAGGTCCCTTCCAGTCAGGCATGAGTGGAAGAGAGGATCAAGGTACCCATCCATTACTGCTGGATTCTTTGCTACTGACACATTCAGAGAAGGAGAATGACTGTCTTCTGCTGTTTACTCATAGATGACCTCACTAGGCACAACTAACTTTTGACATAGTTGGTGCTCCTTGAAGACCTTTTCTCTGCCCTCTAGGCCAGCATGTCTTCGGGTCTCATGAAACTTTAAGAATTTTTCAAACGCATTAAATTCTTTTCTACTTTCAGTTTCCAGAGTTCCAGAGTAGATACGATATTTTGACTACTGTATGAAGAGTTAATCAAGTTACTTAATATCTACTGTGTCATCAATTTATCTACATGCATGGCATGCATATGCGTTTTTGTGTTTATCTGTGTACATATGTGTATGAAGGACAATGTTTTGTAAATGTCTTTCTTTAATTGCTCCACATGCAGGTGAATGGATGAAAATATCATCTTGAGTGAGGTAACCCAGACCCAAAAGGACATGGATGGTATGTACTCACTTATAAGTGGATATTAGCAAAAAAATTACAGAATACTCATGATACCACACACAGACCATAAGAAGTTTAACAAGCAGGAAAGCCCAAGTGAGGATGCTTCAATCCCAATCAGAAGGAGAAACAAAATATCATGAGAGGTGAAGGGAGGAGTCTGGGTGGGAGAGGGAAGGAGTAAAGGGAACAGGATCAGCTATTAGTGCTGGGGGGGGGGTAGGAAGGAGAGAAATCCGTAGGACTAGGAGAATGAATGGAAAACTCAGGTTCTTGAGGGGGGATACCTTCTAGGATGTTCCAGAAACCTGGGAGGTGAGAGTCTCTCAGGACTCAGTGGGGGTGACCTTAGCCAAAATGTCCAACAGTGGAGAAAGAGAAATTGAAGAGTTCACTTCCAGCAGATAGACTGGAGGAAAGGGTTACCAACCCCCATTCAAAAGTTTTGAGCCAGAATTGTTCCCTTCTAAAAGAACTGCAAGGAATGGAGAAGAGCCTGAGGGAAAGGAGGTTCAGTGACAGGCCCTGCTTGGGATCCATCTCAAAGGAGCAATTGAGGGGAGGAGGGCATCAAGGCCTGTATTACACATGCTGTATGTGTTTAAGGACAGGAGCCTAGAATGACTGTTCTTCGAGAGCCTCTACCAGCTGACTGAGACAGATGTACTTACATCAAACCATTGGGCTGAAGTTGGGAACCTGTATGGAAGAATTAGGGGAAGGATTGAAGGAGCTGAAGGGGAGGTCTACCTCAGAGAAAGACTAGCAGTCTCAAGTAATCCAGACCTCAGGGAGCTCCCAGAGACTGAGCCACCAACAGACAGCATACAGGGGCTGGTCCAAGGTCCCCAACACATATGTGGCAGAAGTCTGCCCCATGTGGCCTCAGTAGGAGATGTACCTAATCCTGGAGAGACTTGAGGCCCCAGGGAAGGTGGATATGGGGAGAAGAGCAACCTTTCTAAGGAAAAGGGTGGGGAATTGGATGAGGAACTGGGAGGGGGGACTAGAAGGGTGCAATGACTAGAATGTAAATAAATAAAATATTTAAAAATAATCATTTATTTTATGTGTATAGGTGTTTCATATACAGGTAAGTATGTGCACCACATATATGCAGTGACTGAGAAGACCAGAAGAGGATGTCATGTCCCTTGGATATATATGGACTCATAGATAATTGTAAGCTGCCATATAGGTGCTGGAAATTGAACCTGGTTCATCTGGAAGATCTCATCTAGATGGCTCTTCAGCATTGAGCCATCTCTCCATCATTAATATTTTATTTTCTGAGATAGAGTCTACCATTACACTTGATAACCCCTCATTCAGGTATTCTGGCTGACCCCCAAGCTCCGAAACCCTTCAGGCTGAAAGTTTCAACACTGAAAATGCAGATACGTGGGCTGGAGAGATGGCTCAGCGGCTAAGAGCACTGACTGCTCTTCCAGAGGTCCTGAGTTCAAATCCCAGCAACCACATGGTGGCTCACAAGCTTCTGTAATGAGATCTGATGCCCTCTTCTGGTGTGTCTGAAGACAGCTACAGTGTACTTATATATAATAAATAAATAAATCTTAAAAAAAAGAAAATGCATATACGTGCCACCATGCCTTTTTTTTTTTTGTATATAGGTGCTGGGAATCTGAAGTAAGCTTGTTATACTTGTGTACTAGCAAGTTCCTTGCCAACTGAGTCATCTTCCTGTTGGGAGCTATGCCCTTATAATCCTCCATTATTGATGTTAATATTATAGTTAGAGTTAAGTAAGATAAAATGAAAATATGATGACTGGGCTCATTTAGAGGTCAGGATGATGGAAAGTCCCCAGCCCGCTGCAGAAGGGTAATACAAATCTAGTGGTCAGGTTGCCTAATGATATGACAAAGTTGTGACCTTTCTGAGAAACCACCATCCTGTTGATGCCAGCCAATTGTCTGACCACAAGAACACTGTGTCCTTGGCTTGCATAAATATTTCCAGCTTCCCCCTCCCTCTGTTACCCCTACTATGGTATAAATTCAGCCTTGGGAAAAAATAAAATTTGTCGCCTTGATCAGACTCCTGTCTTGGCATCCTTCTTTGTGTCTCTTGTCCTCCATTCTCTCCTAGATGGTCCCCAACCTCCGCTGACTACCCTGTGGGTCAGGGCATCTTCCAAGCTCAAATTTTCCATTATGTGATGGGCTATTAAAATATGTTTTAGAGATTTTGATATATGCAAATATAGTATTAACTTCAGCCACCATGCCATGCAATAGATGACTAAAATTTATCCTTACAATCGAGCTTAAACTTTGTCCTCTAGACCAAATCTTCCTTTGTCTGTCCTCTTCTCTTCTCAGCTTCCTAAAACAACCTCTTGATTCACTAGTTCTATAAAATGAGATTTTTTTTCAAGATTGCACACACACACAGTATTCATGTCTCTGATTTTGGCTTTATTTTATTTAGTGATGTATTCTCCAGTTTCACTCAGAATTTCTTTTCTTTTTTATTGGATTTTTAAAAATTTACATTTCAAATTTTATTTCCTTTCCTGGTTTCCCAGACATAAGCCCCCTATCTCAGCCCCCCTACCCTTCTTCTATAAGGGTGTTCCCCTCCCTACCCACTCCCTCTTCCTACGCCCTGACATTTCCCTACGCTGGGAGATCCAACCTTGGCAGGACATTGGTGCCCAAGAAGACCTTCCTCTGCTACATATACAGCTGGAGCCATGGGTCAGTCCATGTATAGTCTTTGGGTAGTGGTTAGTGCCTGGAAGCTCTGGTTGGTTGGCATTGTTGTTCTTATGGGATTGCAAGCCCCTTCAGCTCTTTCAATCCTTTCTCTAATTCCTCCAACAGGGGTCCCGCTTTCAGTTTAGTGGTTCACTGTTAGCATTTGCCTCTGTATTTGACATGTTCTGGCTGTGTCTCTTCAGAGACATCTATATTTGGTTCCTGTCAACATGCACTTCTTAGTTTCAACAATCTTATTTAGTTTTGGTATATGTATATATATATATATATATATATATATATATATATATATATATATGTATATATATACACACACACACATATATATGTATACACACAAACACACACACATATATATATATATATATACATATATATGTATATATATCTCTGCTCCAAACTTTGCCTCCACATCATCTCCAATTAATATTTTTGTTCCTCCTTTTAAGAAGGGGTGAAGCACCCGGACTTTGTTCATCCTTCTTCTTGAGCTTCATGTGGTCTGTGGATTGCATCTTGGGTAATTCGAACTTTTGGACATGATATCCATGTATCAGTGAGTGCATACCATGTGTGTTTTTCTGTGATTGGGTTTCCTCCTTCAGGATGATATTTTCTAGTTCAATCCATTTGCCTGTGAGTTTCATGAAGTCATTGTTTTTGATCGCTGAGTAGTACTCCATTGTGTAGATGTACCACATTTTCTGTATCCATTCCTCTGTTGAAGGGCATCTGGGTTCTTTCCAGCTTCTGGCTATTATAAATAAGGCAGCTATGAACATAGTGGAGCATGTGACTTTGTTGTATGTTAGAGCATCATTTGGGTATATGACCAAGAGAGGTATAGCTGGGTCCTCAGGTAGTGGAATATCCAATTTTCTGAGGAACCTCCAGACTGATTTCCAGAGTGGCTGTACCAGTTTGCAATCCTACCAACAGTGGAAGAGTGTTCCTCTTTCTCCACATCCTTGCCAGCATCTGTTGTCACCTAGTTTTTGATCTTAGCCATTCTGACTGGTGTGGGTTGTTTTGATTTGCATTCCCCTGATGACTAAGGATGTTGAGCGTTTCTTTAAGTACTTATCAGCCATTCGATATTCCTCAGCTAAGATTCTTCGTTTAGCTCTGTACCCCATTTTTAATGGAGTTATTTGAGTCTAACTTCTTGAATTCTTTGCATATTTTGGATATTAGCCCTCTATCAGATGTGGGATTGTTAAGGATCTTTTCCCAATCTGTTGGTTACCATTTTGTCCTAATAACAATGTCCTTCACCTTACAGAAGCTTTGTGGTTTAATGAGGTCCCATTTGTTGATTCTTGATCTTAGAGAATAAGCCATTGGTGTTTTGTTCAGAAAATTTTCCCCAGTGCCCATGTGATCTAGCCTCTTCCCCATTATTTCTTCTATTAGTTTGCCACTCAGAATTTCTATTGACAGTTTCTTGTTGGCGGTTGGTTTAGTATTGTGTATATAAATGCTCAATTTTGAACCCCAACATCTTGTTGCCCCAATGAGTAGACTCTAATGTATGCCAGTACTTGTTGTGTAAATCTTGTTCCCCAACTTAAAGCTTTTGTTTAAATAAAAGTGGCTCCCGAGTCAGTTACTAGGGAGAGTAGAGATACAAGGGATTTCAATGACTGGGGTGGCTGTACAGATAGGGACCACAAGGAGAGAAAGAGGAGAGGAAAGAAGGGAATAGAAAGAAGACAAAGAGAACTGGAGGTCTCCATTAGCCTGGTAGACCAGGAGCACATGGCAGATTGAAATGCCCCCTACGGAGGGACTGGTGGAGTAGGGGTAATCTAAGCAAAACTCAAAGAGCAAACACTTGGGGAGCTCAGCTGGAGAGTTAACAGTCTATCCTGTAGAAAAATAGGGACGATTTGCCCAGGAGTTGTGCTAAAGTTGATTTAAAATATTCACAGGTTTCTGCCTCGATTATCGGGGAACTGGCCAGGTCATATTAATAACTAATAGAATTTATTAAAATCCATTTACTCCATCTGGAACCCTGGTGCATGGAAGCTCCCGGAAAGGGCGGCGCATATCTTCCTGGTTGCTGCCGCCGCAGAGAGCTCCTGGGCAGCACCCCTCGAGCAAACTTGAGCCTCGGAACCATAGGTAAGACCAACTTTTCTGCTGCAAGTGGCCTGCCTGGTGAACTCAAGACACAGGCCCACAGCAACAGCTGAAGACCTGTAGTTAGGAAAAACTACACGCCCGAAAGCAGAACACTCTGTCCCCATAACTGGCTGAAAGAAAACAGGAAAACAGGTCTACAGCACTCCTGACACACAAGCTTATATGACAGTCTAGCCACTGTCAGAAATAGCAGAACAAAGTAACAATAGAGATAATCTGATGGCAAGAGGCAAGCGCAGGAACCCAAGCAACAGAAACCAAGACTACATGGCATCATTGGAGCCCAATTCTCCCACCAAAGCAAACACGGAATATCCAAACACACCAGAAAAGCAAGATCTAGTTTCAAAATCATATTTGATCATGATGCTGGAGGACTTCAAGAAAGATGTGAAGAACTCCCTTAGAGAAACACAGGAAAACATTAATAAACAAGTAGAAGCCTATAGAGAGGAATCACAAAAATCCCTGAAAGAACTCCAGGAAAACATAAATAAACAAGTAGAAGCCCATAGAGAGGAGTCACAAAAATCCCTGAAAGAACTCCAGGAAAACATAAATAAACAAGTAGAAGCCCATAGAGAGGAGTCACAAAAATCCCTGAAAGAATTCCAGGAAAACACAATCAAACAGTTGAAGGAATTAAAACTGGAAATAGAAGCAATCAAGGAAGAACACATGGAAACAACCCTGGATATAGAAAACCAAAAGAAGAGACAAGGAGCTGTAGATATGAGCTTGATCAACAGAATACAAGAGATGGAAGAGAGAATCTCAGGAGCAGAAGATTCCATAGAAATCATTGACTCAACTGTCAAAGATAATGTAAAGCGGAAAAAGCTACTGGTCCAAAACATACAGGAAATCCAGGACTCAATGAGAAGATCAAACCTAAGGATAATAGGTATAGAAGAGAGTGAAGACTCCCAGCTCAAAGGACCAGTAAATATCTTCAACAAAATCATAGAAGAAAACTTCCCTAACCTAAAAAAAGAGATACCCATAGACATACAAGAAGCCTACAGAACTCCAAATAGATTGGACCAGAAAAGAAACACCTCCCGTCACATAATAGTCAAAACACCAAACGCACAAAATAAAGAAAGAATATTAAAAGCAGTAAGGGAAAAAGGTCAAGAAACATATAAAGGCAGACCTATCAGAATCACACCAGACTTTTTGCCAGAAAGTATGAAGGCCAGAAGATCCTAACAGATGTCATATAGACCCTAAGAGAACACAAATGCCAGCCCAGGTTACTGTATCCTGCAAAACTCTCAATTAACATAGATGGAGAAACCAAGATATTCCATGACAAAACCAAATTTACACAATATCTTTCTACAAATCCAGCACTACAAAGGATAATAAATGGTAAAGCCCAACATAAGGAGGCAAGCTATACCCTAGAAGAAGCAAGAAAATAATTGTCTTGGCAACAAAACAAAGAGAAGAAAAGCACACAAACATAACCTCATATCCAAATATGAATATAACAGGAAGCAATAATCACTATTCCTTAATATCTCTCAACATCAATGGCCTCAACTCCCCAATAAAAAGACATAGATTAACAAACTGGATACGCAACGAGGACCCTGCATTCTGCTGCCTACAGGAAACACACCTCAGAGACAAAGACAGACACTACCTCAGAGTGAAAGGCTAGAAAACAACTTTCCAAGCAAATGGTCTGAAGAAGCAAGCTGGAGTAGCCATTCTAATATCAAATAAAATCAATTTTCAACTAAAAGTCATCAAAAAAGATAAGGAAGGACACTTCATATTTATCAAAGGAAAAATCCACCAAGATGAACTCTCAATCCTAAATATCTATGCCCCAAATACAAGGGCACCTACATACGTACAAGAAACCTTACTAAAGCTCAAAACACACATTGCACCTCACACAATAATAGTGGGAGATTTCAACACCCCACTCTCATCAATGGACAGATCATGGAAAGAGAAATTAAACAGAGACGTAGACAGATTAAGAGAAGTCATGACCCAAATGGACTTAACAGATATTTATAGAACATTCTATCCTAAAGCAAAAGGATATACCTTCTTCTCAGCTCCTCATGGTACTTTCTCCAAAATTGACCATATAATTGGTCAAAAAAGGGCCTCAACAGGTACAGAAAGAGAGAAATGATCCCATGCGTGCTATCGGACCACCACGGCCTAAAACTGTTCTTCAATATCAATAAGGGAAGAACGCCCACATATACGTGGAAATTGAACAATGCTCTACTCAATGATAACCTGGTCAAGGAAGAAATAAAGAAAGAAATTAAAGACTTTTTAGAATTTAATGAAAATGAAGGTACAACATACCCAAACTTATGGGACACAATGAAAGCTGTGCTAAGAGGAAAACTCATAGCGCTGAGTGCCTGCAGAAAGAAACAGGAAAGAGCATATGTCAGCAGCTTGACAGCACACCTAAAAGCTCTAGAACAAAAAGAAGCAAACACACCCAGGAGGAGTAGAAGGCAGGAAATAATCAAACTCAGAGCTGAAATCAACCAAGTAGAAACAAAAAGGACCATAGAAAGAATCAACAGAACCAAAAGTTGGTTCTTTGAGAAAATCAACAAGATAGATAAACCCTTAGCCAGAGTAACGAGAGGACACAGAGAGTGTGTCCAAATTAACAAAATCAGAAATGCAAAGGGAGACATAACTACAGATTCAGAGGAAATTCAAAAAATCATCAGATCTTACTATAAAAGCCTATATTCAACAAAACTTGAATATCTGCAGGAAATGGACAATTTCCTAGACAGATACCAGGTACCGAAGTTAAATCAGGAACAGATAAACCAGTTAAACAATCCCATAACTCCTAAGGAAATAGAAGCAGTCATTAAAGGTCTCCCAACCAAAACGAGCCCCGTCCAGACGGGTTTAGTGCAGAATTCTATCAGAACTTCATAGAAGACCTCATACCAATACTATCCAAACTATTCCACAAAATTGAAACAGATGGAGCACTACCGAATTCCTTCTATGAAGCCACAATTACTCTTATATCTAAACCACACAAAGACTCAACAAAGAAAGAGAACTTCAGACCAATTTCCCTTATGAATACTGACGAAAAAATACCCAATAAAATTCTGGCAAACCGAATCCAAGAGCACATCAAAACAATCATCCACCATGATCAAGTAGGCTTCATCCCAGGGATGCAGGGATGGTTTAATATACGGAAAACCATCAACGTGATCCATTATATAAACAAACTGAAAGAACAAAACCACATGATCATTTCATTAGATGCTGAGAAAGCATTTGACAAAATTCAACACCCCTTCATGATAAAAGTCTTGGAAAGAATAGGAATTCAAGGCCCATACCTAAACATAGTAAAAGCCATATACAGCAAACCAGTTGCTAACATTAAACTAAATGGAGAGAAACTTGAAGCAATCCCACTAAAATCAGGGACTAGACAAGGCTGCCCTCTCTCTCCCTACTTATTCAATATAGTTCTTGAAGTTCTAGGCAGAGCAATCAGACAACAAAAGGAGGTCAAGGGGATACAGATCGGAAAAGAAGAAGTCAAAATATCACTATTTGCAGATGATATGATAGCATATTTAAGTGATCCCAAAAGTTCCACCAGAGAACTACTAAAGCTGATAAACAACTTCAGCAAAGTGGCTGGGTATAAAATTAACTCAAATAAATCAGTAGCCTTCCTCTACACAAAAGAGAAACAAGCTGAGAAAGAAATTAGGGAAACGACACCCTTCATAATAGACCCAAATAATATAAAGTACCTCGGTGTGACTTTAACCAAGCAAGTAAAAGATTTGTACAATAAGAACTACAAGACTCTGAAGAAAGAAATTGAAGAAGACCTCAGAAGATGGAAAGATCTCCCATGCTCATGGATTGGCAGGATTAATATGGTAAAAATGGCCATCTTACCAAAAGCGATCTACAGATTCAATGCAATCCCCATCAAAATACCAATCCAACTCTTCACAGAGTTAGACAGAAGAATTTGCAAATTCATCTGGAATAACAAAAAACCCAGGATAGCTAAAACTATCCTCAACAATAAAAGGACTTCAGGGGGAATCATTATCCCTGAACTGAAGCAGTATTACAGAGCAATAGTGATAAAAACTGCATGGTATTGGTACAGAGATAGACAGACAGACCAATGGAACAGAATTGAAGACACAGAAATGAACCCACACACCTATGGGCACTTGATTTTTGACAAAGGAGCCAAAACCATCCAATGGAAAAAAGATAGCATTTTCAGCAAATGGTGCTGGTTCAACTGGAGGTCAACATGTAGAAGAATGCAGATCGATCCATGCTTATCTCCCTGTACAAAGCTTAAGTCCAAGTGGATCAAGGACCTCCACATCAAACCAGATACAGTCAAACTAATAGAAGAAAAACTAGGGAAGCATCTGGAACACATGGGCACTGGAAAAAATTTCCTGAACAAAACAAAATGGCTTATGCTCTACGGTCAAGAATCGACAAATGGGATCTCATAAAACTGCAAAGCTTCTGTAAGGCAAAGGACACTGTGGTTAGGACAAAATGGCAACCAACAGATTTGGAAAAGATCTTTACCAATCCTACAACAGATAGAGGCCTTATATCCAAAATATACAAAGAACTCAAGAAGTTAGACCGCAGGGAGACAAATAACCCTATTAAAAATGTGGTTCAGAGCTAAACAAAAATTCACAGGTGAGGAATGCCGAATGGCTGAGAAACACCTAAAGAAATGCTCAACATCTTTAGTTATAAGGGAAATGCAAATCAAAACAACCCTGAGATTTCACCTCACACCAGTGAGAATGACTAAGAGCAAAAACTCAGGTGACAGCAGATGCTGGCGAGGATGTGGAGAAAGAGGAACACTCCTCCATTGTTGGTGGGGTTGCAGACTGGTACAACCATTCTGGAAATCAGTCTGGAGGATCCTCAGAAAATTGGACATTGAACTACCTGAGGACCCATCTATACCTCTCTTGGGCATATACCCAAAAGATGCCCCAACATATAAAAAAGACACGTGCTCCACTATGTTCATAGCAGCCTTATTTATAATAGCCAGAAGCTGGAAAGAACCTAGATGCCCTCCAACCGAGGAATGGATACAGAAAATGTGGTACATCTACACAATGGAATATTACTCAGCTATCAAAAACAATGACTTTATGAAATTCGTAGGCAAACGGTTGGAACTGGAAAATATCATCCTGAGTGAGGTAACCCAATCACAGAAAAACACACATGGTATGCACTCATTGATAAGTGGCTATTAGCCCAAATGCTTGAATTACCCTAGATGCCTAGAACAAATGAAACTCAAGACGGATGATCAAAATGTGAATGCTTCACTCCTTCTTTAAAAGGGGAACAAGAATACCCTTGGCAGGGAATAGAGAGGCAAAGATTAAAACAGACACAGAAGGAACACCCATTCAGAGCCTGCCCCACATGTGGCCCATGCATATACAGCCATCCAATTAGACAAGATGGATGAAGCAAAGAAGTGCAGGCCGACAGGAGTCGGATGTAGATCTCTCCCGAGAGACACAGCCAGAATACAGCAAATACAGAGGCGAATGCCAGCAGCAAACCACTGAACTGAGAACAGGACCCCCATTGAAGGAATCAGAGAAGGAACTGGAAGAGCTTGAAGGGGCTCGAGACCCCATATGTACAACAATGCCAAGCAACCAGAGCTTCCAGGGACTAAGCCACTACCTAAAGACTATACATGGACTGACCCTGGACTCTGACCTCATAGGTAGCAATGAATATCCTAGTAAGAGCACCAGTGGAAGGGGAAGCCCTGGGTCCTGCTAAGACTGAACCCCCAGTGAACTAGACTGTTGGGGGGAGGGCGGCCATGGGGGGAGGAGGGGGAGGGGAACACCCATAAAGAAGGGGAGGGGGAGGGATTGGGGGATGTTTGCCTGGAAACCGGGAAAGGGAATAACACTCGAAATGTATATAAGAAATACTCAAGTTAATAATATAAGAAAGAAAGGAAAAAAAATTAAAATCCATTTACATTAACATCCATTTCTTTTTAATACCTATAATGTTCTGCTGTGTGTACAGCTCATATTTTTTCCATTAACAGGTAGGCAATTCCGTAGGTTCCCTATTATAGATGAGGCTTTATTAACATGGACTTCAGATATCTCCTCTACATACCAATTGCATTCTCTGGCTACATGCCCAGAAGTCAGATTGATGGGTCACATGTTGAGCTAGAGAGGATGGGGAAGCAGGGTCACAAACCTAGCTCACCTTCCTTTTTTCTCCTAATCCCCAGCATAGCCAGTCTGTCTTTTAGTCTTTGAAGAGATGGTCATTTTCTGATGTGATCGTAACACATTTTCTCAGACTTGGCTCCTTGAGACAACACAAATGTATTATCTGATAGTCCTGTAAACTGGAAGTCTGATTGAACTCATTGGACTAAAGTTAAGTCCCTGGAAGACAGAGTATTTTTCTGGAAGCTGAGGAGAATCCATTTTCTTCTTTATGTAAGCTACGTGTTCCTCAGCTCTTGACTGACGCCCAAGCTCAGCATTTTTATCCTTATGAATATTTTCCTATAATCTAATAGAATTGGGCCATGGCCATAAAAATTTAAATAATTTATTTTCTCATTGTCTGGAGGCTATAAAGATAAAGTCAAGTTATCATTAGGGTTTGTTTGTGAGGCTTCATGGCTTTCTCTGGCCCTTCTAGCTCTTCTCTATGCACATAAAGGAGGGAGAGAGAGAGAAAAATGAGAGTGGAAATGGACCTTTTGTGAGTACACACACCAGTTCTGTGACATCTGGGTTCCGTTCTTAGGACCTTAATTGCTTCCACGAAGATGGTCCTCAAAATATAGTCACAATGGGTCAGAGTTACAGTATGTGAATCTTGTGGGAATATATATATATATATATATATATATATATATATATATATATATATATATCACATAACAACATTTCCTTCATCAATTTGGGAGACCAAGAGCATCTTTAGGGGCTAATATGCTGCCTATCATAGAGAAATAGTTTTTTGTTTTGTTTTTGTTTTCACAAAGATCCCAATCTGTAATATCATAAGTACCATGCTATATGTGTTGAATTCATTATCTCTGAACTTCTCACTTTATTTTATGTAATCATATAGTTGACTATTTACTAGAAGAGTTATTATTAGGCCCATGCCCTTAAAATCTTAAAATCACAATATATTAAAATTGTTTTATATTTTCCACACTTGGAACTCTTGTATGATTCCAAGAACATTTTCTTTTACTTTGTGAAATACACCATTAGCCCACTTCAAATATCCACTAAAGGAGGCAAATAACTTCAAATGAAGGCAATATCAAGAAATAACATCCCCTTTCCTTAATACAGAGGGGAGGAAAAGACTGAGGTTTAGCAACAGATGTGGAAGTTTGCAATTCTTATTAAAACTAAGCTCCAATATGTACCAAACTGCAGCAGAATGGAGGGTACGAAGAGAAGAGCAGGGAAAAACGTGTCTGCCAGTTTGCTTAGTAAAACTTAAAGGAAAGGCTGGCAGAGTCTGGTACATATTAAAAAAATGTCCTGACATTTGAGACTGCAAAATGTATTACATATGTGAGTTCTGAAACCACAGGCATGTATGTGTGGGAAAATACCAATTTGTTACCTGTGTGGGTGCAATTAATGATAGAGAGCAGCAACTCAACTACATGGTTCCACAGATATGGAAACAGTTTATGGATGCTTTGCCATCTTGATGGATGCCAGGTGTTTCAAAGAGCAATACATAATCTACAAATATGGAAACACACTCATGTATATGATAAATATAGCTAGTAAGGGTAAATAAAATACAATGTAAGACCACGAACCCAAAATATCTGTGCAGTCTAAATGCTGAATGGCTGGAGTTTCACTATGGGATGGTTGTTTCTGGTGGAATGGCATGGAGCCAGTGGCTATGAGTCACAGGAAAGCTCAGTCCATGACCCACTCCCCAAAATGCCACTTTGAATCATACCTTGGATTGTATATAAACCTCACAAACAACAGGAGGAGTAAAACTTGGTAGGAGACTCCACTAAAGACATCCATGCCCACACAATAACGATTGCTCCAGAGTAAACCTTGGGATTTCATAAACCCTCTTTAATGACTAGCATCTGTGGACTGGTTTTCATGCATGTGGCTTTAACAGAGAGAATCATGGGATGGCACCTGTAGAACAATGTAACATTATATAACCTAGACATGTCAATCATAAAGTAAGGTACACCCTTTGGTAACCTTTTCTTTTTCTTTTGTAAGTAAAAACCCAGTATCCTTAAACTGAGAAGGCTCAGTCAATTCTTCAAGACCAACTCACAAAGAACGTGAACATTGCATCATATCATAGCAAAACCTCAAGACACCTTTCTGGCAACAAGGCCTGTTCTCACCCGGTTGTAGGGACCAGTCTAAATTGTGTGAAGTCATTGATTCCTTTACCTGAATCTTAGCTATAACCCCATAGATAAGTGTTATAAAAGAAAGACGCTTCAAGGAAAGATGGTTTATGAAAAGGAGGTGGGAATTATTCAGCCACTTCTCTCTCACAAGCCTATTATTTACTTAAGACTCCTGCTTGAATATTCATAGACAATTAAAACAGAAAAACCTTCGTAAAATGCAATGGATGGTCCTGCATTAGGAATGTTCCTCGTGCTTTCTATTATTCCACAGAGTGTGGCTGTTTGTCCAGTTACTCTGTCTGGAAATGTGTGTTTTCATTGATCTCCCCTCATCTTTTACACCCACCAAATGCTAGTTATCGTTGTGGTCTACAAAGTTAAACAGATAATATCTCATTCTTCTTCAGCCAGAACAAACCAAGTCAATAAACAAACCAACCTGCAAAATAAAAGCTCAAACAATAGTAAGTTTCTGCTCTTACAGGGTCCAGGGCATACATGTCAGGTGATCACATTTGTGCTCATTTCCACCCTGGAACCCAGACTCAGGGACTCTGACATCTCAAGTACTCTGGCTCCTGAGGCTGTTGACTGGAAGTGAAATATAATTTATGTTGCTAATTACTATTGTGTGAGACACTATCATTTCATTGACAAATTTGTGATAGATCTTTATATTCTTATACAAATTGTCTAACAGCCTTTCCAAAAGGGCAATACATGGCACAGAGAAGCATGCATGAAATGTTTCATGAGGAAGACAGAAAAACCTATTTCTGCTCTAATAGAAATAACTCATTTACATAGCATGCTTCATCGCATGAAAGAGAAATTTACTAAAAAATATATTGCAATTGGCCACCTAAAATTCCAGATATGATTACGTAGGAGGAGAGAAGCTTTAAGGAACCAATTGTCATACTCAATGCTATTTGGTGCTCTTATCTGTTCTTTAGGATTCAGGTTCATTAAATTTATGATCTTGCCTTTATTTCTCTGAGTACCATATATATGCTCCTCTTTCCGCCTCATATGATATTTTCATCTTGTTCTCTGTTCAGATAATAATTATTATTCAGACTTAAGAACAAGGTATAATTATATATATATATATATGCAAATGGTTCATAATAAAACTCACTTCTCTGCATGCTAACAAGATAATATTAATTAATAAAAAAGCTACAGGGGACAGAACTTCCTATGTACTTGAGGAAAGTTATCTCTTTTGTAACTCCTGAAAGCTCATGATAGTCTCTTCAATAATTGCCTGTTGTGCCAGGACTGATTATTCCCTTGACCGTTAGCATGTAGCAACAAATAGATGCTTAGAAAATATTTCTTGAATGCATATGTGGATAGGTGGATTCATCGATTCACTGTTAATATAGCTACATTATAACGTAAGTGGGAAATAAGCTGCTATAAGATAATCTGAACTATTAGGTTGTAAAAGAGAAAATAATCCACAGAAAATCTTACATAGGAGTGCTGTGATAGGCAGGGATCACAGCAACGCAATAGGATCTTCAATCAACAAAACAGGGCACAGCTCAACTCAGTAAAACACGGCCAAGTGGGATTTATAGTTAAAGCACAGGGTGGGAGCCTGTGGATGGGACATTACTAGGAAACATTAATGATAATCTAAGTTAGAATAATTTAACCAAATTCTAATCGTAAACAAACCAGGCTGGTAAGAAATCACCCGTGGGATGGTAGAAGAGGGAGCAACAGATATCAAGGATTATTAAATACTGAGAATAGAGTGTTTCTCTCAGTAGAACGACTGAGGAGAGTTATTGTCCAAACTTTATTTTATGAGCAAATTTTACACAATGCCTAGGCAATGGTTCAGATCCTGACTAAGCCTTAGTTAGGTGTTCTCCACGAGGAATACATTCACAAGAAGAAATAAAATCTGAGAAAACTGCTATAATTTTGGGTAGTTACAAAGGAAGAAAGAAGATCAATGAGAAAAAAGAAAAACATATTGTCTAACAAAATTAAATATTTAATTGTGTTTGAAACCTGCAGCTGTGTAATGGTAAGAAACCAGGATGATTTTCTTTAGGATGTTTAATTTCAGAGAAGGATGCTTTTGGAGGTTGCGTCAGTAAGTGATGGCCACAGTGTATCAGCTCAGAAATCAGTCAAGTGTTATTTTTATGTAATACTTTCAACTTTTTCCTTATTTTATACTCAAGGACACTAAAGGTCAGAGAATACAAACAAATGCTCTTGGAGCAGAGACTCTCATTCAGATCTGTCACTGATGATCATGACCCTTAAGTGTCTAAGATAGAGACTATAGTACATGTGTGACAGGGGGGTTAAATATTAACCATGTCCTTGCATGTTTGGTTTCAAGTCCCAGGTCTTAAAGAGAGATAGAGATAGAGATAGAGATAGAGATAGAGATAGAGATAGAGATAGAGATAGAGATAGAGATAGAGAGAGAGAGAGAGAGAGAGAGAGAACAGACTAAAGAGAGAGAGAGTTGTAGCAGTTTAGAGTTAAGAGATAGTTTTATAACTATTCTTTATAGAATTATTTTTATTTAAAATTTCCGATTACAAAATGAATTTTAGACAATGGTAAAGTCTAGAATACAAACTTTGTGGGTGTTTCATTGGAGAATGGGAATGAGAATGTCAGACGGCTTTCTATGGACATTGTATTTTACAGTAAGGATAGAAAGTGATGGAAATAAAGACGGCCTTACAGCAACCAAAACTCCAACTTAAGGTGGCATAAGAAAGTGGTGGCCAGAGTATGTAGCACATGTCAGTGTTTATGAGTCCAAATGAGTGGGATCTTTTGATTTATATCAAATTATGTAGAAGCGAACTGCACTAGGTACACAAGAAGAAGATAAATCTTCTCACTATAAATTAGAGATGTGGCAGATTCCTTTTAAGGGATTTTGAGCAAAAAATAGCATCTTTACAAGAAAGCAAGAGAATAGGGAGCTAGTGAGATGGCTCAATGGGTAAGGCATTTTCTAGGCAAGTCCGCTGACCAGAATTTGATCCCTAGGTCCCACAGAGTAGAAGGAGAAAACTGAGTTTACAACCATCCTCAGGCACCTACACCTGCTCTGGTATCACATAAACACAGACAATAAATAGATTTAAAATGAATACAGTTGGGGCCAGGTGAGTATTGTAGTCAAGATGTTGCATATTATAGAGTTTTTTTTTGAAATTGGATGGAATTATAGTTACAGTAAAATGAAGTAGAAGTGGAATCGGGAAGAGAATGATAGTGCTAGGTACAAAAAGATATATATCAGATGAAATGGTTTGCAATGTGGATTAAAGATCAAGGACACCGGACAGGCAAGGAACGCAAGGCGGATGGGAAATACTTGAGATCTAGGCAGCCTTGGGTCCAGCTGGGGCTCTGAGGACAAATTATTTTCTTGCTTCTGTAAGCTCAGAGCTAAAGCATTTGAGGCAGTAGGGGGAAGAGATGAAATGGGGCATCAGAAGCAGCGTGCGAAGAAACAGACGAGAGCACACAATGACGCTCGAGTGAAATAAAGAGAGAGGAAAGCGCTGTGGCGTGTTCACTTAGCAATGCGTCTTCTCTGCTTGGTAGGGACAAGAATGGCTTTAAAATTCTCCTCAGCTTCACTAAACTTTAGGCAAGCTGCTCTTTCTAATAGATAGTCCAAGCCAGAGCACCTCCCTTCTCAAAGCATTTGCTTTAGAAACCTAGTGAAGCTGGTTTCTTTACTAGGTCCTCCTGAGGTTCTTTCCGGGGAAGGACGCACTAATTGACTGTCTAGTACTAAGTGGGTCAGTCCTGAAAATGCACGTACTGTGGTGGTTTGAATAGTTATGGCCTCCATAGTTTCATGTGTTTGAATGCTTGACCACAGAGACTGGCACTGTTAGCGGAAACAGGTCACTCTGAGAGAGGGCATTGAGATCTTGAACAATCAAGCTACACCCAATGTGAAACAAACCCAGTCTCTGACTGCTTGCCTTTGAATCAAGATGTAGAACTTTAAATGCTCCTCTCCTGCTACCAGCTTTACTAGGTTTCTTAAACAAATCCTTTGAGGAGGGAGATGCTCTGGGTTAGACTCTCTATGAGAAAGAGCAGCTTGCCCAAAGTGAAACTGGGGAGCATTTTAAAGCTTTGGGTCAACATGGCACCATGTCTGCCTACACACTGTTGTGTTTCCCACCATGATGATGATGGGAACTGCAAGCCATCTCCAATTCAATGTTTGCCTTTATCAGAGTTGCCTGGGCCATGGTTTCTCTTTCACAGCAATGGAAATGCAAACAAACACACACACATACACAATTAACATTAAATGGAAGCAAGA
This sequence comes from Rattus norvegicus, assembly GCF_021556685.1. Taxonomy (NCBI): domain Eukaryota; kingdom Metazoa; phylum Chordata; class Mammalia; order Rodentia; family Muridae; genus Rattus; species Rattus norvegicus. The sequence continues at coordinate 225,617,203 of NC_141535.1, read as the reverse complement.
GGTTATTTGTAGGAATATAGGTATCTGTACAAATACACATGTGTGTGCAATAGCAGTTGATGGCAAGAAGACCATGGATTTGGAGAAGAGCGGAGAGGGGTACATGGGAAGGCTTGGGAGAAGAAGGGGAAGGGTGAAATGTTATAATTAAATGACAAGCTTAAATAAACAACAACTGAAAGAGAAATCTTGTGATTGTAAATTCTTGCGATTATAAAGTTTTTAAAAACACCATTACCGACTTTACATGGAAAAGTTGCCCTTCTCAAGGCTCTGGAGCCATCTCTTTGAAAGGTAATAATTAGGAAGGTAGTAACCTTTTTCTCAGTTCATGGTGGGAAGGTAGGAGACTAACTTCAGCCCTTGTTCTAATTTGCAAAGCTGTTATGGGTTAGAAGGGGATTCAGCCCATATACATACAGCCACCAAACCCAGACAATATTGCTGATGCCAAGAAGTACATGTTGACAGGGGTCTGATATAGCTGTCTCCCGAGAGGCTCTGCCAGAGCCTGACAAATACAGAGGTGGATACTCACAGCCAACCATTGAACTGAGAATGGGGTCCCCACTGGAGGAGTTAGAGAAAGGATTGAATGAGCTGAAGGGATTTGCAGCCCCATAAGAACAACAATATCAACAACCAGAGCTGCCAGGGACTAAACCACCATCCAAAGAGCACACACGGACAGATTCATGGCTCCAGGTGCATATGTAGCGGAGAATGGCTTTCTTGGGCATCAATGGGAGGAGAAGCCCTTGGTCCTGCCAAGGCTGGATCTCCCAGTGTAGGGGAATTTCAGGGCATGGAGGTGGGAAGGAGTGGGTGGGGAGATAGGGGGTTTATGGACAAGAAACCAGGAGAGGGGATAACATTTGAAATGTAAATAAAAAATATCCAATAAAAAAGGATACAAAAAGCATCATTCAATTACAAACTTCATCTGGTTATTGTTACAGGAATAAAACAATAGTTTTAAAGAAAAAAAAAGATAAGAGAAAGTTTACCTGACGTTAATTAGTAGACACAATTCTTTCTGACCCAGGGCTTAAAACTGCTCATCCATTTAAGTAGAGTGATTTCTGCTCACTCTTCCCTGGGAGCCTTGAGTTGTCTTCCTTTCCAACCTAACTTTGGTATAATTTTGGCTTTAATAGTAGCTCATAAGTCTTTCCCACCAATTCTCTAAAGGCTAACTTTGCAAATCTCGCCTGTTTCTTGTTAATATCTAGCTGAAAATAACAACACAATTTAGGAGATTTGATCATTTCATAAAAAAGTTTCTAAGCGTTTTAAATTTTCTAAAAAGAACAAAACAAAAGCAAAAACAAAATATCTGAAACAACAAACCAAAAAACCAAAAACTAAACCAAACCAAACCAAGCCAACCAAGCCAACAAACACCACCACCAGCAAAATCAAAACAAATGAACAAATGAAAAAACAAACGAGTGTAAGTATGTACATAAGACTCCTTTACATGGGCTTTTAAGAATGACACAGAATACTTACAAAGTCACTAGGAGAAGTTTACCTTTGAATAAAAGAGAACTCCTCCCCTCCCATTTTCTGAGTCACTCAGAGGACTGATTGAATTCCTTTTTGCTCACCCACATCCCCTGCTCTCTTAAGAATTACTATTTTAGCTGGCGGCACCATAGATGACTGTCTTCTGAGAATCTCCCTCATCTTTATGCTCTGTCTTAAAGGACAAATCTGCTTCTTAGCTAATGGAAACTGTAACAGCCTTTCATCCTGCTTATAAAGAAAAATGTCAAGGTCATGTATATTAGAAAACAAATTAAAGCATGCTTGCAGGGGACTAAAGATATAGTCATTAGGAAGCTTCAGCTTGGAAACTGTCTTAGAATGTATTTTCAAAAGTATGATTCAGAGGTTTTTATGGGTTGTAACTAATGAAGACATTCTTCACTGAGACATTAATTTCATTCCCAAATGCTTATTTCCATGAATTGTCTAGATATTAGCTTGAAAAATTATCTAATCACTAAATACTTGTGAGTATGTGAATAGGCAACACGGTTGTGTTGGTTTGAGCTGTATTATTATCGAAGACATCATAGCAGCAGAAACTTAGAGAAGAGCAGCCAGTATAAATGTGTGCTACGCCGTGCTAAGTGCCTTGAGGATGTTAATTTGTCAGCCTTGCATGTCTTTGACGATGCACAGTTTTGGACCTCTCAGCCAGTTTCTCTGGAAACCCTACACAGGGAAGGATCACAAATGATCCGCCCCCCCCCCCCGAGGATTTAAAATACCATATGATGAGGACAAAGTTTCAGAACCTTGTTGGAATCCATTAAGGCAAAACTACTTTGCCCCTGATCAAAACAATAGATTCTACTTATGACTCTAGGTGGAAATAGGATACTCTGACCTGTCCCTAAAGATTAGAACTGTGTTTATATAGTGAGTGGACAAAGTGGAACAAATGATTCTAATTCTATCTCACAGGAAATGCCATTCACCTGCTGCTCAAGCTCCACCTGGGGAGAGACAAATGGACTTAAAGAAGCCAAGATTCTATCTGGTGTCTTCCATTGCAGACAATTACAAAAGTCCACCCTCCCTCCCCAACTTAGTTCAGGGAAAGCTGTACACCTCTTTCTTCTCTTCTTAAGGAGAAAACTACTCTGATTTATTTGTTTTTGCATACATTTATTTATTTATTTATTTATTTATTTATTTATTTATTTATTTATTTATGTGTTGCCTGGTGTTGCAAAGGACCAGTGTATCTTACTAGGTCTCATCTACTTCGCATAATGGAGACCCCCCTCTTCCATGTGCTGATCCCCCCCCCCCCCCAGTTTTGAGGCATTAGCTGAGGTTTTGAGTTTGTAAAAATGTTTCTCTCCTATGCTGTAGTCGCATGCTTAATTCTCATTTAAGTGTAAATAACTCACAAAGAGAGACTCTGGCCAAAAGATGAGAGACAGGACTATGTTTTGCACTGAAGCATGAAACAAACCAAATTTACAGCTGAGCTAGTCACCCTGCATAAATCAACTGTCAAAGAACTGGATAAAAGCTTAGGAACCAAGGATTAGGCTATAAAATCTCTAAGAGGCATTCAGATATTATTTTAATTATCTGCAAATCCTTTCTATCTTTATTCTGCAGAGTTGAGTTTCACAGAATTCTCCTACAAAACCAGATCGTTAATCTCAAATGATTTCAGAGAGGCTGAAAAAACAAAATCCACCTCGGGTTTCAGTCTCCCCAGGAAACCATCTGGAGTGTGTCCATAGTCCATTCGCCTTCACTGAAAATTTATTTTGCACAGAAATGGTTTAGGAAGGTCAATTACTACATCAAAGATGACAAAATCTATTTGATACATTGACTAAATGCTTATTCTCTTAAAACTCACAATTAAGCAGAGTTGATTTTCTGCTTGCCAGTACACTTTTAATATTTCCATTTTCCAGTGTCCTGTGTGCGTGAAACACGGACAGTGAACCCAAGTAAGACATCATGCAAAGGGAAGCTTTATCCATTTAGATGTGTGGATGTGTATGTGCGTACCTGTGTTTGAATATCAATGTATAAACACCTGGGAGTGGAAGCAAGTGTGTTTTAACCTTTATAAACCCTGCCAACTTTTTTCTAGAGTGGGGATGCCTCACTCATGTTCTCTTTATCTGGACCTTTTCCTTATACAATGCACTTGTGGATGAGAGCCTTGTAGGAGTAAAGTCATTGCATCGGCAGGACCAATCTAGGAAGTGAGGCAGAAACAGAGACATGGCTTTTGGGATGTGGGATCCCTAAGCTACATTATAGGGTGCAGTTTGTATAGTTATGAAGATATTTATCCCTGTTCCCATGGTAGTCCCAAATTCACTCACTGGTGTAATTTAGAAGGCTTGTGTTCTCTCTAGTCAAAAGAAAGCGGTTACTTTCTCCTTGTAACAAGAAATAACATATTAATTCCTCACCATTTCCATATATGCATTTTTTATTCAGTGGAAGACTAGTGTTTTAAACCTTAATATCTTAAGACTTAGCCCAAGATCTGACAATATAAATATAGATTTGACCACAAAAAGAGTTTTTCTCAGGAACTGTTAATTCTAAGAACCCAAACTCCTCAAGTCATGTTTACTCCATCTATGTAATAGTTGTATGACACATAATTTAATTATGTATTAATAAACAATTCAATAGTCATTATAATTTTTTTCTGTGAAAGACATTTTTTGCTCTCTGCATATGTGTTTATGTATCCACCTGTGTATGTGTGTGTGCATGTGTGTGTGTGTGTGTGTGAGAGAGAGAGAGAGAGAGAGAGAGAGAGAGTGCCCACGTGTGTCAAATGCATCTACATATGTACATGTGAACGTGGAGGTGAAAGGTCAACACCAGGATTTTTTTCACTCCTCCCTGTGTGTTTTGAGACAGGATCTCTCACTGGTCTCGGCGCTCACTGATGTGGCCACAGTGGCTGGCTAGGAAGGCCCTGGCGATCCTCTTGCCTTTCTTCCCTCAGTGCCCAGAGGCATTTCAGGGAAGTGCTCAGCCTTTTCTGTGAGTTCTGGGATTCTGAACTCAGGCCCTCATGCTTCTACTGTAGGTTTTTAACTCACGGAGCCATCCCTCCAGCCCTGAAGATGGCACTTTTGTAGCTCTTACAGAAGTAGCAGAGGTAGAATTTTGGCTCAGGATCATTTGTACCGAGGAAGACTAAATCCACGGGCTCAGGAGAGTCAAAATGAAGTCTACACAAATGAAGGTGAAATTCCAAAGAGTTCAAGTTCTTCCCTCATCTGAGCTCAAAGGGAGGAAGAGCAATAATGATTTCAGTGCATTTTTAACCTAACCATCCATAAAACAGATTACTGTAAAAGTACGAGGTTGAAAGTTCATGCTTAAATCCATCCCGTCTCCCCAGTTGTTCCCTTTAAGTTTTCCCTTGTCTTTTTAGGGCCAGAACTGCTTATTCTTGTGTCATGGCTGACACATTACCTCTTTCTCATGTCTGAGAGAGGCAAAGCATCCACAAAATTCCCATTAACTGTGCATTGTTGGGAACAATTCATCTTGAATCCCAGCCATATGATTATTCATAGCACAATAGGCATTTTATTCAAGATTAATAAGATTCTGGCAAGTTTTAGGATATCTCAAAACATTGAGCTCAATGAATGCTAGCTTTTCACAAATGAACTAAATCATTTGTTTCTAAGACAATAAGGGACTGGTGTTTGAATAAATACTAGAGAGAAGGGAAATATTTATTCTACTTTTAGGCTTTGGTCTGTGAAATCTGCATTCAGCTTTTGCAGTCTTTCCATAATTTGCTGTTTAATGCTTGACAACTCCCTAATCAAACTTTGAAAAATCTATGATTTTAAAAATGTTGCTTGGAAGTGAGATGTACTTAGAATTTTATTTTGGCTCCATGTTTTCTGTGTTTATGTCATTTACTTTGTTCCCATAGCTTTTCCTTCCTCTTTCCCAGAGGCTGTTAATAAACTTCATGTTCACCTTAATCACTTTAGACTGATACTGCTAAAGAGGCACAATGCTATTTCCTCCAGCAACCATATTCTTGGCTCAAATTTATACCTTTGCACAATGAAGCTATCTTGGAAAACAAGTTAATGTTTTTCTGTTTGGACCAATAGACTTGTTGACAAAATCCCTTTCTATAAAAACATGTCCTAAGATGATATAATAACTTCATGTCCTGTGAAGAAGAAAATTGCTGGTTCAGTGTGAATAGCACAAAGAAATACTTTTTGCATCTATTAAAACTTTTAGACAATGGGTCCTGTGCAATAAAACTGTGATTGCATGTGCTCAAGGGCTGTTCTGTTGAGTTTTGATTGGTAGTTTCTGAGTTAGATTCAGGGTAATGAAGATTATGGTGAAACAGTGTAGATTAATTTTCTTAAAAGATGATTAAAATAATCTCAACTTAGGGATGGAGTTATAGCCCAGTCATAGAAGGCTTGCTTGTGATGTATGAAACCCCGGTTTTAATCCCCACTATTAGACAATTGTTCTTAGAGCAACATCAGGTGCCTTTTCTTTGTCAATATGAGCACCTTAGGAACTGGGGTTTGGGTTTTCAGTGCTCTTAAAATTATATATTGATATTCCTGCACTTTTGAAAAACCAAATTATATCAACATGTCTGCTCTAGTTTTTATTTCAGATAATTTTGGAAGATAAATTAGTTGATCTCTGGACATCCCGAATAATGCTTTCTTCCCAAAGACAAAAGCCCTGTGTCTGCCTAAGCAGTGAAATTGTAAGATCACCACTTTTCTTATTACGGACATAAATTTCTACCCGTGCTCTAGAAGTTTCAGACTTAGTCCCAGAGACAAACAGAGGTGGTTGTAAATTAGCTATGCTGCAAACACGTTCTTTAGAATTTAATTAGTGCTATCGCAAAGCATAATGGCCATTCCGTGGGTCTACTCAGAAAGTTGTAAGTTTGCTTCAAATACTTACTGTTGCTCTGCTCCCAGACCCGGTGAGAGAGAGACCCAACCGCCTGGTCAGGTGGGCACTCCTGAGGCTGCAGAGCGGAAGAGACCACCAACACTGCTCACCCCTGCCCACATCCCTGGCCCAAGAGGAAACTGTATAAGGCCTCTGGGCTCCCGTGGGGGAGGGCCCAGGAGCGGCAGGACCCCTGCCAGAGACACCGCCGGACCCTGAAGGAAACAGACCGGATAAACAGTTCTCTGCACCCAAATCCCGTGGGAGGGAGAGCTAAACCTTCAGAGAGGCAGACAAGCCTGGGAAACCAGAAGAGACTGCTCCCTGCACACACATCTCGGACGCCAGAGGAAAAAGCCAAAGACCATCTGGAACCCTGGTGCACTGAAGCTCCCGGAAGGGGCGGCACAGGTCTTCCTGGTTGCTGCCGCTGCAGAGAGCCCCTGGACAGCACCCCACGAGCAAACCTGAGCCTCGGGACCACAGGTAAGACCAAATTTTCTGCTGCAAGAAAGCTGCCTGGTGAACTCAAGACACAGGCCCACAGGAACAGCTGAAGACCTGTAGAGAGGAAAAACTACACGCCCGAAAGCAGAACACTCTGTCCCCATAACTGACTGAAAGAGAGGAAAACAGGTCTACAGCACTCCTGACACACAGGCTTATAGGACAGTCTAGCCACTGTCAGAAATAGCAGAACAAAGTAACACTAGAGATAATCTGATGGCGAGAGGCAAGCGCAGGAACCCAAGCAACAGAAACCAAGACTACATGCCATCATCGGAGCCCAATTCTCCCACCAAAACAAACATGGAATATCCAAACACACCAGAAAAGCAAGATCTAGTTTCAAAATCATATTTGATCATGATGCTGGAGGACTTCAGGAAAGACCTGAACACACTTAGGGAAGCACAGGAAAACATTAATAAACAAGTAAAAGCCTACAGAGAGGAATCGCAAAAATCCCTGAAAGAATTCCAGGAAAACACAATCAAACAGTTGAAGGAATTAAAAATGGAAATAGAAGCAATCAAGAAAGAACACATGGAAACAACCCTGGATATAGAAAACCAAAAGAAGAGACAAGGAGCTGTAGATACAAGCTTCACCAACAGAATACAAGAGATGGAAGAGAGAATCTCAGGAGCAGAAGATTCCATAGAAATCATTGACTCAACTGTCAAAGATAATGTAAAGCGGAAAAAGCTACTGGTCCAAAACATACAGGAAATCCAGGACTCAATGAGAAGATCAAACCTAAGGATAATAGGTATAGAAGAGAGTGAAGACTCCCAGCTCAAAGGACCAGTAAATATCTTCAACAAAATCATAGAAGAAAACTTCCCTAACCTAAAAAAAGAGATACCCATAGACATACAGGAAGCCTACAGAACTCCAAATAGATTGGACCAGAAAAGAAACACCTCCCGTCACATAATTGTCAAAACACCAAACGCACAAAATAAAGAAAGAATATTAAAAGCAGTAAGGGAAAAAGGTCAAGTAACATATAAAGGCAGACCTATCAGAATCACACCAGACTTCTCGCCAGAAACTATGAAGGCCAGAAGATCCTGGACTGATGTTATACAGACCCTAAGAGAACACAAATGCCAGCCCAGATTACTGTATCCAGCAAAACTCTCAATTAACATTGATGGAGAAACCAAGATATTCCATGACAAAACCAAATTTACACAATATCTTTCTACAAATCCAGCACTACAAAGGATAATAAATGGTAAAGCCCAACATAAGGAGGCAAGCTATACCCTAGAAGAAGCAAGAAACTAATCGTCTTGGCAACAAAACAAAGAGAATGAAAGCACACAAACATAACCTCACATCAAATATGAATATAACGGGAAGCAATAATCACTATTCCTTAATATCTCTCAATATCAATGGCCTCAACTCCCCAATAAAAAGACATAGATTAACAAACTGGATACGCAACGAGGACCCTGCATTCTGCTGCCTACAGGAAACACACCTCAGAGACAAAGACAGACACTACCTCAGAGTGAAAGGCTGGAAAACAACTTTCCAAGCAAATGGTCAGAAGAAGCAAGCTGGAGTAGCCATTCTAATATCAAATAAAATCAATTTCCAACTAAAAGTCATCAAAAAAGATAAGGAAGGACACTTCATATTCATCAAAGGAAAAATCAACCAAGATGAACTCTCAATCCTAAATATCTATGCCCCAAATACAAGGGCACCTACATATGTAAAAGAAACCTTACTAAAGCTCAAAACACACATTGCACCTCACACAATAATAGTGGGAGATTTCAACACCCCACTCTCATCAATGGACAGATCATGGAAACAGAAATTAAACAGTGATGTAGACAGACTAAGAGAAGTCATGAGCCAAATGGACTTAACGGATATTTATAGAACATTCTATCCTAAAGCAAAAGGATATACCTTCTTCTCAGCTCCTCATGGTACTTTCTCCAAAATTGACCATATAATTGGTCAAAAAACGGGCCTCAACAGGTACAGAAAGATAGAAATAATCCCATGCGTGCTATCGGACCACCACGGCCTAAAACTGGTCTTCAATAACAATAAGGGAAGAATGCCCACATATACGTGGAAATTGAACAATGCTCTACTCAATGATAACCTGGTCAAGGAAGAAATAAAGAAAGAAATTAAAAACTTTTTAGAATTTAATGAAAATGAAGATACAACATACTCAAACTTATGGGACACAATGAAAGCTGTGCTAAGAGGAAAACTCATAGCGCTGAGTGCCTGCAGAAAGAAACAGGAAAGAGCATATGTCAGCAGCTTGACAGCACACCTAAAAGCTCTAGAACAAAAAGAAGCAAATACACCCAGGAGGAGTAGAAGGCAGGAAATAATCAAACTCAGAGCTGAAATCAACCAAGTAGAAACAAAAAGGACCATAGAAAGAATCAACAGAACCAAAAGTTGGTTCTTTGAGAAAATCAACAAGATAGATAAACCCTTAGCCAGGCTAACGAGAGGACACAGAGAGTGTGTCCAAATTAACAAAATCAGAAATGAAAAGGGAGACATAACTACAGATTCGGAGGAAATTCAAAAAATCATCAGATCTTACTATAAAAACCTATATTCAACAAAATTCGAAAATCTTCAGGAAATGGACAATTTCCTAGACAGATACCAGGTATCGAAGTTAAATCAGGAACAGATAAACCAGTTAAACAACCCCATAACTCCTAAGGAAATAGAAGCAGTCATTAAAGGTCTCCCAACCAAAAAGAGCCCAGGTCCAGACGGGTTTAGTGCAGAATTCTATCAAACCTTCATAGAAGACCTCATACCAATATTATCCAAACTATTCCACAAAATTGAAACAGATGGAGCCCTACCGAATTCCTTCTATGAAGCCACAATTACTCTTATACCTAAACCACACAAAGACACAACAAAGAAAGAGAACTTCAGACCAATTTCCCTTATGAATATCGACGCAAAAATACTCAATAAAATTCTGGCAAACCGAATTCAAGAGCACATCAAAACAATCATCCACCATGATCAAGTAGGCTTCATCCCAGGCATGCAGGGATGGTTTAATATACGGAAAACCATCAACGTGATCCATTATATAAACAAACTGAAAGAACAGAACCACATGATCATTTCATTAGATGCTGAGAAAGCATTTGACAAAATTCAACACCCCTTCATGATAAAAGTCCTGGAAAGAATAGGAATTCAAGGCCCATACCTAAACATAGTAAAAGCCATATACAGCAAACCAGTTGCTAACATTAAACTAAATGGAGAGAAACTTGAAGCAATCCCACTAAAATCAGGGACTAGACAAGGCTGCCCACTCTCTCCCTACTTATTCAATATAGTTCTTGAAGTTCTAGCCAGAGCAATCAGACAACAAAAGGAGATCAAAGGGATACAGATCAGAAAAGAAGAGGTCAAAATATCACTATTTGCAGATGACATGATAGTATATTTAAGTGATCCCAAAAGTTCCACCAGAGAACTACTAAAGCTGATAAACAACTTCAGCAAAGTGGCTGGGTATAAAATTAACTCAAATAAATCAGTTGCCTTCCTCTATACAAAAGAGAAACAAGCCGAGAAAGAAATTAGGGAAACAACACCCTTCATAATAGACCCAAATAATATAAAGTACCTCGGTGTGACTTTAACCAAGCAAGTAAAAGATCTGTACAATAAGAACTTCAAGACACTGAGGAAAGAAATTGAAGAAGACCTCAGAAGATGGAAAGATCTCCCATGCTCATGGATTGGCAGGATTAATATGGTAAAAATGGCCATCTTACCAAAAGCAATCTACAGATTCAATGCAATCCCCATCAAAATACCAATCCAATTCTTCAAAGAGTTAGACAGAACAATTTGCAAATTCATCTGGAATAACAAAAAACCCAGGATAGCTAAAGCTATCCTCAACAATAAAAGGACTTCAGGGGGAATCACTATCCCTGAACTCAAGCAGTATTACAGAGCAATAGTGATAAAAACTGCATGGTATTGGTACAGAGACAGACAGATAGACCAATGGAATAGAATTGAAGACCCAGAAATGAACCCACACACCTATGGTCACTTGATTTTTGACAAAGGAGCCAAAACCATCCAATGGAAAAAAGATAGCATTTTCAGCAAATGGTGCTGGTTCAACTGGAGGGCAACATGTAGAAGAATGCAGATCGATCCATCCTTATCACCCTGTACAAAGCTTAAGTCCAAGTGGATCAAGGACCTCCACATCAAACCAGACACACTCAAACTAATAGAAGAAAAACTAGGGAAGCATCTGGAACACATGGGCACTGGAAAAAATTTCCTGAACAAAACACCAATGGCTTATGCTCTAAGATCAAGAATCGACAAATGGGATCTCATAAAACTGCAAAGCTTCTGTAAGGCAAAGGACACTGTGGTTAGGACAAAACGGCAACCAACAGATTGGGAAAAGATCTTTACCAATCCTACAACAGATAGAGGCCTTATATCCAAAATATACAAAGAACTCAAGAAGTTAGACCGCAGGGAAACAAATAACCCTATTAAAAAATGGGGTTCAGAGCTAAACAAAGAATTCACAGCTGAGGAATGCCGAATGGCTGAGAAACACCTAAAGAAATGTTCAACATCTTTAGTCATAAGGGAAATGCAAATCAAAACAACCCTGAGATTTCACCTCACACCAGTGCGATTGGCTAAGATCAAAAACTCAGGTGACAGCAGATGCTGGCGAGGATGTGGAGAAAGAGGAACACTCCTCCATTGTTGGTGGGATTGCAGACTGGTAAAACCATTCTGGAAATCAGTCTGGAGGTTCCTCAGAAAATTGGACATTGAACTGCCTGAGGATCCAGCTATACCTCTCTTGGGCATATACCCAAAAGATGCGTCAACATATAAAAGAGACACGTGCTCCACTATGTTCATCGCAGCCTTATTTATAATAGCCAGAAAATGGAAAGAACCCAGATGCCCTTCAACAGAGGAATGGATACAGAAAATGTGGTACATCTACACAATGGAATATTACTCAGCTATCAAAAACAACGAGTTTATGAAATTCGTAGGCAAATGGTTGGAACTGGAAAATATCATCCTGAGTGAGCTAACCCAATCACAGAAAGACATACATGGTATGCACTCATTGATAAGTGGCTATTAGCCCAAATGCTTGAATTAACCTAGATCCCTAGAACAAACGAAACTCAAGACGGATGATCAAAATGTGAATGCTTCACTCCTTCTTTAAATGAGGAAAAAGAATACCCTTGGCAGGGAAGGGAGAGGCAAAGATTAAAACAGAGACTGAAGGAACACCCATTCAGAGCCTGCCCCACATGTGGCCCATACATATACAGCCACCCAATTAGACAAGATGGATGAAGCAAAGAAGTGCAGACCGACAGGAGCCGGATGTAGATCGCTCCTGAGAGACACAGCCAGAATACAGCAAAATAGAGGCGAATGCCAGCAGCAAACCACTGAACTGAGAATAGGTCCCCTATTGAAGGAATCAGAGAAAGAACTGGAAGAGCTTGAAGGGGCTCGAGACCCCAAAAGTACAACAATGCCAAGCAACCAGAGCTTCCAGGGACTAAGCCACTACCTAAAGACTATACATGGACTGACCCTGGACTCTGACCCCATAGGTAGCAATGAATATCCTAGTAAGAGCACCAGTGGAAGGGGAAGCCCTGGGTCCTGCTAAGACTGAACCCCCAGTGAACTAGTCTATGGGGGGAGGGCGGCAATGGGGGGAGGGTTGGGAGGGGAACACCCATAAGGAAGGGGAGGGGGGAGGGGGATGTTTGCCCGGAAACCGGGAAAGGGAATAGCACTCGAAGTGTATATAAGAAATACTCAAGTTAATAAAAAAAAAATAAAATAAAAAAAAATACTTACTGTTGCCCACATCTGATCTCTACTTCCTTGTGTCATATTTAAGTGAAGGCTTTGAATTTTTGGACGTCAGCCTTTTCTCTATCATTCTTTCCGATGCATCATCCAGGAGCCAGGTATACTTATTTATACATTAACTTAAGGAAATCTTATCAATTAAATTTTTATTTATAATGATATTTAAAATTAATTAATAAGGGGCTGTGTGACGTTTCACTATATGGAAATATGGAGTAGTATTTGTTAAATTAGAACTGTCCGTGCTTTTCAGCATTTATTAGTTTGTAAGGTTCCAACCGGTGAAGGGTTGTGTTAATTGCCAACATGGCAGGATAGACTCCTGTGAGAGATAAGCCTTTGGGCAGGCCCTTTGGGGTTTTCTTGATTGCATTGATTGAAGCGGGAAGTGCTGTTAACTGTGGATGGGTGGCGCCACTCCATGCATGGTGTATCCTGGTTGTGAAAACGCTGAAAGAGTAGTGGCATGCATTGCTTATTCTCTGGTTCCCGATTGTGGCTGCAATGTAAGGAGCTGCTTCAAGGCCTTGACTTCCCTCTGTGGTGGATTGTACCCATGAGCAAGCTGGGAGGTAGAATAAACTGCTTCTCCACTCAGGTATTTTTGTTAGAGCGTTTTACTGCAGCAACAGGCCAAGACAGTGAAACACTTCCGATCTATTGGTTTTAATGTATACGTTTCCAGGTATCCTGATAGAAAGGGAGATATTCCAAAGAGATGTTCGTGCTGTGCCCTACTTTGGATCCCGGGCTATTGAAACAATGATCTCCAAGAAGTTGGAGGCATCTCATATTGGGAGAAAGAACTTTATAGAGAGATGACAGTGTCTAGTGCCAACGTCAGAAGAGGAGAAATGCACACTTATAGATGAAGTAGAGTGGCCTGGACAGGGTTCAGGAGGTTCTCTGCTTCAGTCAGCTCATTTCTTTCCCACAGGAGGCTGCACATAAAAGACCAATGGCTCTCGGTGAGCACCAATGGCGCTGTAGATAAGAGTAAGCCAGGTTTAACTCACCCCTTCTCTGTGGGCCGTTGTAAGGAGAGTATATAAAGGTTGTTATGAGTAAAGAGTGGCTCTACTCAACTGGGCAGAAATATGAGAGAAAGAGAAAGGTGGTAAGGTTCTAATTATCTCCAGAAGCATATACTCCCAATGACTAAACTTCCTGTCTCCTGCACCTCACCTTCTAGAAATTTCTGCTGCCTCTCATGAGACTGCAGGCTCTTAAGAAGTCTTCAACACATGGCCTTTGGGGATACTCAGAATAAGCTATAGTAAAAATCTGTGATGTTGACTGAGAAGATGTGCATGGGAGGCTACAGTGGACCGACTTGTAGTTGTTGACTAATAGAGGTGCGTTGTGGGCTTTCGTACTAATGGTCATTCTAGAACTTCATTAGGTGAAGATGGGAAATGAAGTAGTTTCTGACTGTATGTCCCCAAGCAAGCTTGATAAGACTGCTTGTGTGGTATACGCCATGCCGGGCTCATTTAAAACGGAAAGCATTGAAATATAGTTGTCTGGACTGTTGGAAAAACTTTAATAGGATCAGCTCATTAATACATCCTTGGAGAAACTGGAAAGGCCCTTAATGCTGCAAGAATTAGGGTATTCTTGAAAGTCACTAAGTATCTGAATGTCACTGGGGACTCTGTCATTGTACGTTTCTCTTCTCCTTTTTTACGTGACTGTCATGTTAAACATGAGCTGAAGGTTCTGCACGTCACTCCGGGCTCATTTTGCTAGGGATCCAAAGGGCTCGACTCTGTCTGCATCAAGACTTCTGGTGTACAAGGACAGAGCAGGGCTGGAGAGATGGCTCAGCGGTTAAGAGCATGAACTGCTCTTCCAGAGGACCTGAGTTCAAATCCCAGCAGCCACATGGTGTCTCACAACCATCTGTAATGGGATCTGCTTCCCTCTTCTGGTGTGTCTCATATATAAAAAAGATAATTTTTGTGTTCTATATCTTCTTCTTTTAAAACCAATTTGATTTGATAGTCTCAGAAGGAAGCCTTACCTTGAAATGAATTGATAGAAATATTAATAACTGTGCATATCTAAAAGCCACACACACACACACACACACACACACACACACACACACACAGAGAGAGAGAGAGAGAGACAATATTCAATGGTTTCATTTTAATGGATTCTTCCTTAATTACATTCTTCTGTTATTCAACAAAATGATGACAAAATGATCTAGAAGATATAGGGACTATATCTTCACCACACTTGTTCAGACATGTTTCTAAGTTGGGAACTCAGTAGAAATCTCCGTGTAAAGCTCCCAAGGCAAGTTCTACATGAAGCCTGTTGAAACTCAGTGTCTGGGTGAATTTCTTAAAAGCAACAAGTAAACTCATAAATGTGAACTAGATCAACTTAACTATGATTCTTCCTCAAGATGGGTAGGAATTGAAGCTTTCCATTTTGATTTTTATCAAATTAGGATACTAATACTACTCTAACTGCTAATGCAGAGTAGTATTACACCGCCTAAAGGAAATATTGAAGAAATAGGCTAAAATTCATTTTGATAATTAATCTTATACCTTCAAGCTTCATGCCAAGTGGCTTGCTTTTTTTGGATTATTTTTATTATTTTGTTTATCTCACAGATATTCCAGAATAGATGGTCAAAAGGTAGAGAAATGTATAAATAAGTTTGAATTTCTAAGACACACTTATTTCAGAGAATTTCTTTCTAAAATACGTTTTTCTATATTAAAATTAATCTACTTTTGTTAAGAGTTGTTTTAGTAGCTATTGCCTGTCGCCATCACCAATATTTGAAAAGTCTAATGGAATTCCATCCTTTTCTTTGTATTTCTTTTCCTTTCTGTTTCCCTGTTCTTCACGCTAAGGACTGCGTAATTCTTCAGTCCCTCAGAGGACTGGCATTTGAATACTTTTTGTGTCTAAATTACCCTGTTTAGGGGACAATGTTCATTTAATAGTTTTCTTTTTTTAAGACTGAAAGAAAATAATCCTCTTTCTGGTTTGCGTTTGTGCAAAGGTAACGTGGTAACTTTGCTGGAATACTAATAAAAGAGGAAACATTGAAGTCGCTGGGAATTTTGTTGATTTGTTCCTTCAGGAAACTGCCCACACATATCGGCGGCGTCCTGCTCGCC
Organism: Rattus norvegicus; assembly: GCF_021556685.1. Lineage (NCBI taxonomy): Eukaryota > Metazoa > Chordata > Mammalia > Rodentia > Muridae > Rattus > Rattus norvegicus. The sequence goes on along the minus strand of NC_141535.1, from coordinate 225,601,142 downwards.
GCTAGATGGCGCTACTCTCTTGACCCGTCATGGTTGTTGGTTTACAGTCTGCTTCCATTGTTTCATCAGTTCTCTTCCTCTGTGAGATTTTCCAGTTTCAAACAAAGATCACATCGCATTTCACTGAGAATTGTTATATAACAAATTAAAATTGTTATTCTCTTTTCTATTCATTTCATCATGCTTGGGCTTAATTTTGTTGCCCTCCCCCCATAATTTATAATGGTTTTATATCATAAAGAATGTAGATATTAATCTGTGGAGGGTATAGGTTCTTTCTCTTTCCCAAGGAGTGGCGATTTGATTTTTTTTTTTTTTTTTTAGTTCTAAGGCATCTACTCATTGTATCAGCTTAGATATCAGGCCCGGATGTGTGGATTATAGAAATTAGGATGAGAATTTCTCTTCCTCGCTGTATTTTTTAGGCTAATAGTCTGACTGAGGTGAGATGATTGACTCTTGGTCTTGCTTAATTGTGTTTCCTGAATGGATAAGAACGCTGAACATTTTTTTCCAAATGCTAATTGGCCATGTTTTGAGACAGATTTCTGGCCATGAGTTTTTGTTTCTTCATTTCACCTGGGATACATTTTTCTTCTGTGCAACCCCTCTTTGTGCTTCAGGACAATTTGTTCCTCTTCAGTGAGAATCATCTCAGTGTGGCAGGAGAAGCTCATGTATGCGTTAATGTGGCCATGAGCTCCCTAAGGTCCTTGGTGCATTTCAGGTGCCTTGTTCCCTAGATACGTTCAATGAGTAGTGAATCCACATCTAAACCCTTCTGCACGGGCAGCCAAAGTTCAGCACTTCTTTTGGAGCACTAACCCTGTGTCTGGCCCCCGCTGTTTGGTCTGGTGTACCTACCAATCCATTATACAACTAGAATATTGCTTCTTTAAGGTGACATCTTCCAGATACTTGGTGGCTTTCATGATGTGTATATCCTTGATGTCCTGGGCAGTTTTGTCCTGTTCTTAAAGTAAACACAAAGACTTGAACCTCTTGATTTGCATGATTTTTAGGGTGTTTCACTGCTCCACAGAGTGGTGAACCGTCTTTACAGGTCACTTCAGATGGCTTACAGGAAGAACGGGCTTTGGACTTTTTATTATATTTAGATAGTAATCTACTGTCAGATGTATAAGTAGCAAAGAAGAGATTTTCCATAAAATAAAAGGGGAAGAACATTACCAAACTAACTTTATAAACCTAATAATCTCTGATAACAACAGATAGACCTAACCAAAAATAAAGAACAGAAAGAGGAGGAGGAAGAGGAGGAGGAGGATGAAGATGATGGTGGTGAGGAGGAGGGGGGAGGATGAGAAAGAGGAAGAGGAGGATGAGGATGAGGAAAAGGAGGTGGAAGAAGAGGAGGAGGAGGGAGAGGAGGAGGAGGGAGAGGAGGAGGAGGAGGAGGAGGAGGAGGAGGAGGAGGAGGTTATAGGACAACTTCACTGATGAATGTCTGTTTGAGTTTAAAGGTTTAAATCCTTTGGAATGTGGACCCAGAAGTGGGGACTCTTGGTGGCGTGATAATGATATGATTGCTCTGTTGAGGCGTGTTCTTTGTTTTCCTAGTGTCTGCCCATTTTACATTCTCATTCTCAGGGCACAAAAGCTCTGCTTTCTCCACCTCCTCACCGACCATGGCTATGTCAGCTCTCCCACTCCTTTCCCAGTGATGTCAAAACCCATGGGTGTCACTCAGTGTGGTTACATGCTAAGCTGCAGAGGTCACAAGTGTGTGATGATCCTTCCTGTGTTTCTGAAACACATACACAAGCCAGTATTCAAACACCTATTTCTTTTGGAGCATTAAATTCTATTTTGGTATTTATCATGCATAAGTACTTGTTTGCAGCCATACGTGATAGATTACATCCAGGGTGTACGAGTTGTAAACCATTCATGGCGCTGTAACCTTCTTTTCCAGGGCTACAAGGACAATTCCACATTACACGTGGTATGTTCCCACTGACACTTTTAATGTCGCACGTGTAAAACCAGCATTGCTAGTTTTCATTGCCGGGAGGTAATTCATGGCTTGAACCCTGATGAATTCTGAGTTAACTTTTAGTACTGAAAGAATGTTCTATGATCCATAAAGAGCAAAAGCACTCCTCAGGATAGCTACAAGCTATTTTAGTAGAGAAAGACATGGCTGATTTCTCTAAAATAATGAGATGATGGAAAAAAAAAGAACTCCGGTCATTTATTTTATTATTTTGTTTTATTCAAGGATTTCAAATTTCATTTGAACCAAGCTAAATTTTAGTTTAACGCATTTGAATACTTCACGACTTTAGTGTCTGCTTCCAAGAAGCTTTTAAGAACTGAGGCAAGTGAATATTTTACGAATCCCCCTCAATGTCTCAAAAATGTATCTGTGGTAGAAGCAGGTTTTCCAACAGAGTCCCATTGTTCTGACTACCAAAGGGAAAAAAATTAGTAAGACTGGGAAAGGAAATGCCCTTCTCTTCCTCACCTACAAAGTTTAATTAATGCTGTCCATATGTATGCCTGGGTATGGGAAACCACTGGATCTTGGGTAACCTATCAGTATCCATATCCTCAAAGGAGGATGTTCCCCCTTCCCAAATAATTATTATCTACCAATAGTTTCCCAGCAAGGGGTGGGGCCTGGAGAGTTCCTCATCCACCTATGCTGGAGCGTTGGCTGGCCTCATCACACGTGGGTCCTGTGCAGGTGCTGCACCTGCTTTGAGTTCATGAGGGCAATGATCATACCATGCAAAGAAGACACTTCTCTGTAGCATTCCTCCCACCCTCTCCTGTGCTCTTTTCTTCTGCCTCCTCCTCTAGGGTCTTCCCTGAGCCCTGAGTAGGACGCGTACTTGATAAACACAAAGATGCACTGGGTGACAGAAATAGCCAATTGGAAACACCTTAACTTTTGAAAAACGTTATTTTATTTTTTTAAGATTATAACATAATTATATCATTCATCCTCTTCTCTTTCTCCCTCCACATTCTCCCACATATTCCCCCTTGCTATTTTTGATTCATAACTTCTTTTTATTAATAAAATTTAATATGTAACACAAATATTCTATATACATATATGCATGTGCATTCATAAATTGTTTATAAATATACACACACGTATACACATCATAATACATATTTATATACATACATATTATACATGTGCATACATACACACATGCATACATACGTACATGCTTACATGCATACATTCATTCATTCATTCATACATACGTACATATTCCTAACTGCATAGTACAACTAGCTTTGTCTATATAATGTTAATGCATAGTTTTGGTATTAGATAGCCAGTTGGAGTGCTTGTCCCTGGGGAATACCATTCCACTCTCCACATTCCTTACCTGCCTGCAATCTTGGAGTAGACTTGAGGCCTACTCCCCACCCCGATCCCTGTTAGCAGGTTTAATGTTTAGGCAGTCATTTTGGTGAGACCTTATTTTTTTTTACATATTTATTTTTTATTTTTACTTTTTTATTGGATATTTTATTTATTTACATTTTAAATGTTATCCCCTTTCCCAATTTCTCCTCCACAAACCTCCTATCCCATCCCCCCCACTCTGATTCTATGAGGGTGCCCCCTACACACCCACCTCCCCACCCTGGCATTCCCCTACACTGGGGCATTGAGCCTTCACAGGACCAAGGGCCTCTCTTCCCATTGATGCCAGATATAAGGCCCATCCTCTCCTACATACGCAGCTGGAGCCGTAAAGAGCTTTTTTTTTTTTTTTTTTTTTTTTTTTTTTTTGGTCATCTTTTTTTTTTTTTTTTTTTTTTTTTTTTTTTTTTTTTTATTAACTTGAGTATTTCTTATATACATTTCGAGTGTTATTCCCTTTCCCGGTTTCCGGGCAAACATCCCCCTCCCCCCTCCCCTTCCTTATGGGTGTTCCCCTCCCAACCCTCCCTCCATTGCCGCCCTCCCCCCATAGACTAGTTCACTGGGGGTTCAGTCTTAGCAGGACCCAGAGCTTCCCCTTCCACTGGTGCTCTTATATCCTAGTAAGAGCTTATTTTTAAAACCCACATTTCCTCTGTTGGTCCAAGGCCAATCCTGTTCTCTTGACCAGAGATAACGGAATAAAATACTTAAGAGAAACGGAGCCTAAAAAATTGGCCTAGAGTAATCCTTGACAAGTGGTTATTTTCCCCTCAGTACTTTTCCACTGAGCTTTGAGATACTTGGTATTTGTTTTGTGTGGTGTTTGTGGTTTCTAAGAGACAAGGAGCTCTCACAGACACATGGAAGACTGGCAAAAAAGGCAAAAAGCATCAGTCTCAAAGTTTCCTCTGTCTTGTTGTGGGAAGTCTTGAATTCTTGAAGGCCCTGGGGAAAATCAAAGTACCCCATAAAGCCACCAGAAGGAATAATCAATATGAATAGCCTGGAAACAGTCATTTGTCCTTCATGCTCCTCCGTGGGTCCCCATCATCAGATCATCAGCTGCTCAAGCTTTCTACTTTTTTCTTTTATGCTGCATACATTCTAATGCATTTCTCACCGAAATAACACCCCAAGCGCTTAAGTTCACTATGGCCTCTTAATGCACAAGGTTTGCTGACAAGTGTTTACCTGTTTTTAGAAGACAGAAATGCTCTCTCCTCAGCTCTCCATAACATCTCATCGGGCAATATTTTCCCCCAAGCTCCGCTCAAAGCATTCAAGCAAAAATGGCGCAGGTCCTGTGAAGCTTCAGATCACAGAGGGGTGAGCTCAGAGAGGCGAAGCCGCGATCTATCACATCTCGGTTCTTCCAAACAAGCTATGTTTAAGGCCTTTGTAGAGAGATTTAGAGTTTTTATTATCTTTCAATTGTGAAAAAGAAACCAACTGAAACGGATGAGTGTGTACATCCTTATTCCCGCCCTGTGGAATCTTTGCCAAAAGTTAATTAAATTCCCATAAACTCTCCATAGCTTGATTGAATCTTTGTGGCTCAGGTTTCTTTTATTTTATGGCATTCGATGGGTTTTTAGTATGCAAAGATGGCTGCCTCTGGGAGATGCTACCTTTGTGTTGAGGAAAGGTGCCACAGCTATGAGGCTGTAAGCTCCCAGACACTGCCTGAGTTCAGATGAGGATAACTGAGACTCCTCACAGGAAAGTTAGGAAGATTCAGTAACTTAATTCATGGAAATTGCTTATAATTATGACTTACATGAAATAAACATTTAATATAATTTACTGAGTACTTGCATTAATTTAGGACCTATAATAGTAGCAATAAAGCTATAGAGACATCAATGATCTATTATGCATAGTTGAAGGAAAGAGACAAAATATTTTTGCAAAATTATTTGGAAAAAAATAGAGCACACACAATCACAAAAAGTAGAAGTTACAATGCTAGGCATGATTTTTTTTTTTGTTTTTTGTTTTGTTTTTTTAAGTTTATGAGAATCAAATCTTGACCTTACAAAATTAGCATTTACAAATAGACATTTATGCACATGTCTTACCCTGTGGTGGAGGCCAAGGCATATTTAACGATTTCAATGAAAATGCAGCATCTGCCTTTGCTACGGTTTCACGTTTTTCTGGATCTCCAGCTTCGGAGATCATAAACGAAACTGAGCTGCAGAAGGACTTTCTCTGTAGTGCTGGGACTGTAGGCTAAGTGCCATGTCGCCTAGAAAGCAGAGGAAAGAGGGAGTTAGACAGACACTTAAGGGCTTGAAAACATTATGTAGTTTCTATTTTTTTATAGTTACTTTAGATATTTTATTAAGGTAAATTGCGTCGCTGCCTTGAATTAATATAAATTATTTTTTTCTTGTGTTTCTCACATGTTGGTGTTTCTGGGGTGATGTTGGAGTTCTGATAGAGATCCAAATTACATCTATCTATCTATAATGAATGTGTATATATATTTATATGTATATGAAAGCACATATATATGAGTGTATGCACATATATGAATGTATATGCATATATATGAATGTATATGCATATATAAATGAATGTATACGCATATATAAATGATGACTGTGAATAATAATGTTGACCATGCCTGCATAAGTCTTCTCATGCAGTTCCTTTAAGGCCATTATCATTTATGACATTTTTGTGATGATGCAATCAAGCCTGAATTTAAATATCTTACTGATGAATATAAACAAGTTACTTCATTGGTGCAAGCATCATGAAGGACTTTCTTTGTAATGCGAAATAAAATAATATGAAGTAAGCCCAGCTGGTAATTAAGTTCGGTCTTAGCTTCAAAATCAATACCACCAAGGTGACCTTTTAAAGCCTCACTTCAATTCTTCTTAATACAAATACACACATCACATAGTATAAAACTAATTGAATTTTGAGTTCCCTTGAAAAAAATATGAAGAAGGAAATTTTAGGTATCTTTCCACTATGGCAGTGTTTAAGGAATTAAAAAAAATGTGTGATAGAGATAGGATGTACTGTTTTAATAGGAATAGTTTGCTTTCAAAATTAATCAATAACACAGGGGTAAACAGCTGTAGATTTTATCTACAGTAACTTTTACTGCACCAAAATATTTTGTATCTAAAATCAAATAGCTCTGAAAGCATAGTTAAAGTTAACATTGCTTACATATATAGGATTCTACATGTATGTGGGAACATCTGATAAAAAAGAAGCCATAAATTTGAAAGAGAGCAAGAGGTGGTATTGGAAGGTCAGAGTGAGGGAAGGAAAGAGGAAAATGAAATAACTATATTGTAAACAAAAGATAGAAGAAACAATTAACAATACATTTTGAAGGAACTGTAAGAAATAGCCTAAACTTAGGCTTCATTGAGTTCTCAGGGCTGCTGGGCATCCTTTTTCTATTCTGGGTTTGCTCTCAGTGAGAGCCTGTTTTACCCAGATGGGTAAACGCTATGTTGTGTGGTTCCCAGAGGCCTCAGAAGAGCACCTGGGCACCTATCTCCACATGGGTTCTAAAGAGAGCAAGAAGTCATGGTCAGATTTATCCTGAGCATGAAACCAAAATAAAATTCTTGGCAAGCCTTTGTGGGTTGAACCTACACCAGATGGCTGGGGAAAGGTGTGAGAGAGCAAGCATGGTATCATTTCACTGGGCTCTGAGTGCTGTGAGGATGTGCTCTTTGCTGAGTTCATTCTTCACAGCATTTCTAGTTGACCACAAGGCCTGCTGTTGAGCAGACACGACATCTTTTCTCTTGTAAAATAAAATAACAACAAATAGGCGAGGGGTGTTTGAAGGAGGAGAGTCATTCTTTATCAATTTTATTTTCCTTTTCTTTCTATCTTCTTTTCGTGCGATGGGTAGAAAACTTACCTGGCAGTGTTTGTCTCCTTTTGCTTTCACTGTTAGCTGGTTTTCTTAGAATTAGAAGAATAATCAATAGATTAAGAAGCAGGGATAAAAAATAAAAATGCATCCTACCATTATCCTCAAAATGATTGTTTACATCCTTTATTGAAAGAATTTCTGTTTATGAACCTATAGTTTTCAGTGCTGAATTTTCTATTTATAAACATCAGAGCATGCTTTGAACTGTAACATCTATTTAATAATAATAAGATCTTTTCAAGGACTAGATAAGTTTGCATATACTTTTATAGCAAAGATATAGCTTTGTTTCTTTATTTACTCATTAATTAATTATTCTTGCATCCATCCATCGGTCCATCCATCCATCCATCATGTATCATCTATTTTCACATAGTTACAGTTTTAGAACATTAATGAATAGCAAACAGGGGAAGATGGTTTGTTAATGGAATGGTACCTCAGAACTATTTATTTTCCTGTGGTCCTGAGGCAATGCACAATCTCATGGTACATCCTCTTTATTATATACACACTCCTCACACCTAACTTTTACTCTCACCCTGGACTGGATTTTATTCTACTGCTGCTTTTATATTTTTCTTCTTTCCCAGTCAAGACCTCAATGTCTCCACCCATTCTGGACCCTGGTCGTATTCCCATTTCGTCTCTGACCATAAGAGGAACATTTCAGACATGAGACGAACACCTGTGTACAAGTAGATGCCACTGAAAAAGGCTGAGTTTCTTCAGAGTCTTCCTGAAACAAAAGCGACAGCATTGACAGCTTCATGCCAGGGCATTAAGTATAAAATGATTGTAGTAACTTGTGCACTGTTGTAGAGATTCAGTCCTCCAATTACTTGCTAACCAGGATTCAGTGCTCTCCCAGGCCCAGTGTCACAGACAGCAACATCCTTGATCCTTTGTAACTGGTTAGTACCGGTTCATGGCAGTGTGACACACAGCTTCAGAGGCTGAGAAGAATTGCAAGGGACATGGGATGCTGGCCTTTAGTCTTTTGTCTCTAAATGATGACATAGAGCAGTGGTTCCTAACCTTCCTAATGCCGTGATGCTTTAATACAGTTCCTCATGCAGAGGTGCCCCTCCAACCATATAATTATTTTTGTTGCCACTTCATGGCTGTAATTTTGCTACTGCTATGAACAGCAATATAAATATTTGATATATGACTCCAAAGGATCATGATGCATGAGTTGAGAACTATTGTTGTAGAGGGTAATGCACTGTATCTGGTGAAAGTTATTCATTTTTTTTATGTGAGTGCTCCATAGCCTCAGTAATGGTGTCAGACCTTGGGGCCTCCCCTTGAGCTGGATCCCACTTTGGGCCTGTCACTGGATCTTCTTTTTCTCAGAATCCTCTCCATTTCCATCCCTGCAGTTCTTTTGGACAGGAACGTTTATGGGTCAGAGTTTTGACTGTGGGATGGCAACCCCATCCCTCATTTGATGCCCCATGTTTCTGCTGGAGGTGGCCTGTACAAGTTTCCTCTCTTCACTGTAGGGCATTTCATGTAAGGTCCCCTGTTTGAGTCCTGAGAGTCTCTCATCTCCCAGGACTCTGGTATTTCTGGAGGGTCCTCCCAACCTCCTACCTCCCGAAATTGCCGGTTTCCATTCTTTCTGCTGGTCCTCAGGGCTTGAATCCTGTTCCCCCCACCCAATACTTGATCATGTTCCCTTCTTCCTCTCCCTGTCTCCTTTCCCTCCCAGTTCCCTTCCTTCCCCTTTGTGATTACTTTCTTCTGCCTCCCAAGTGGGTTTGAGGAATCCTCAATTGGGCCCTTCAGCTTGTTGAGCTTTTTGAGTTCTGTGGACTGTATTTTGGGTATTCTGTACTTCTTGGTGGCTAATATCTACTTATTAGTGAGGGTGTGTCCTTTTACATCTGAGTTACCTCACTCAGGATGATATTTTCTAGTTCCATCAATTTGCCTACAAAACTCAGGATGTCCTCGTTCTTAATAGCTGAGTAGAATTTCATTGAATGAACCACATTTTCTATATTCATTCTTCTGATGTGGGGCATCTGGGTTGTTTACAGCTTTTGGTTATCACAAATAAGACCACTACGAACACTGTGGAACATGTGCCCGTGTGGCATAGTGGGACAGCTTTAGGATATATGCCCAAGAGTGTTATAGTTGGATCTTCAGGCAGATCTATTTCAAATTTTCTGAGGAACATCCAGATTGGTTTCCAGAGTGATTTTATCAGTTTGCAATCCCACCAGTAATGGGGAAGGGTTCCTCCTTTCCACATCCTAGCAAATATGTGCTGTCACTAAGGTTTTGATCTTAGCCATTCTGATTATTGTAAGGTGGAATTTCAGGGTCATTTTGATTTGCTTTGCTCTGATCACTAAGAATTTTGAACATTTCTTTAAGTGCTTCTCCACCATTTGAGATTCCTCTGTTATGAATTCTTGGTTTAGTCTATACCCTATTTTTTGGTTGGGTTGTTTGGTATTTTGGTGGTTAGCTTCTTGAGTTCTTTATATATTTTGGATATTAGCCCTCTATTGATGTCCTCTTGTGCCAATGAGTTCAAGGCTCTTTTCTGCTTTCTCTTCTATTAGATTCAGTGTATCTGGTTTTATGTTGAGGTCCTTGATCCACTTGGGCTTGAGCTTTGTGCAGGGGACAAATATGGATCTATTTTCATTTTCCTACATACAAACAGCAAGTTAGACCAGCACCATTTATTGAAGATGTTTTCTTTTTTTCCATTGTATATTTTGACTTCTTTGTCAAAGATCAAGTGTGCATAAGTGTCTGGTTTTGTTTCTGAGTCTTCGATTCTATGCCACTGATTAACATATCTGTCTCTGTACTAATATCATGCAGTTTTCTATCACTATTGATTTGTAGTATAACTTGAGGTCAGGAATGATGATTCCCCCAACCATTCTTTTATTGTTAAAAATCATTTTCATGGCCCTTTTGGTTGCTGCCCTCATGGAGAGCTGAAAGCCAGCCCCTAAGAGTGACTTCAGGTCTGAGACCAGAGGTAAGACCAACTTTTCTGCTCCAAGTGATCTGCTTGATTTACTCAGGACACTCAAAGGCAAAATTCCTCTGGGACTGAACGCTTCTGGTTTCTAGCTGGTGCCTGAACCTTGCTGATCCTGGACCATAGCTCCCTGCTCCCAAACCCCAAGGGAGAGAAAGCTGATCACCCAGAAGTGTTGGCAATCCTGAGACTGTAGGGCAGGAGAGACCACCACTTCTGCCTATCTTTGCCCACATCTCTGGCCCAAGAGGAAGCTGTATAGTGTCCCTGGGCACCGGAAGATAGGAGCAGTCAAGCTCCAGGAGCCCTGCAGTCCAGACTGTGCCCAAATCAGTTCAGATCTGGTCAAACAGCTCCCTGCACCCAAATCCCTTGGAAGGGAGAACTAGACCTTCAGAGGGGCAGACACTCATGGGAAACCAGAGGAGACTACTCTCTGCCCACATTTCTGACTCTAGAGGAAAACGCCTAGTGTCATCTGGGCCCCCTGCATACAGGGACCTAGGAGAAGTAGGGATAGGCCCTTCTGGTTCTTGCCCATAGGGAGAGTTGAAAGCCAGTGGGCAGGAATGACTACACACCTGAGAGCAGAACACTCTGTTCCCATAACTGGCTGAAAGAAAACAGGTAAACAGGTCTACAGCACTCCTGACACACAAGCCTATAGGACACTCAAGCCACTGTCAGAAACAGCAAGACAAGGTAACACCAGAAACAACCTGATGGCCAGAGGCAAGTGCTGGAACCCAAGCAACAGAAACCAAGATGACTTGGCATCATCAGAGCCCAATTCTCCCACCAAAGCAAACACTGGATATCCAAACACATCAGAAAAGCAAGAACTAGATCATCATTTTATCATGATAATAGAGGACTTAAGAAGGTCATAAATAACTCCATTAAGGAAATACAGGACAACACGAGTAAACAACTAGAATCTCTTAAAGAGGAAACAAAAAATTCCCTGAAAGAACTAATGGAAAAGAATAGCAAAACAGGAGAAGGAAATGAACAAAACCATCCAGGAGTTAAAAATGGAAATAGAAACAATAAAGAAAGCACAAAGGGAGAAAATCCTGGAGATAGAAAAACCTAGGGAAGAGACCAGGAGTCACAGATGCGAGCATCACCAACAGAATACAGGAGATAGAAGAGAGAATCTCAGGAGCAGAAGATTCCATAGAAAATATCGACACAACTGTCAAAGATAATATAAAATGGAAAAAGCTACAAGCTCAAAACATACAGGATATCCAGGACACAATGAGAAGATCAAACCTAAGGATAATAAGTATAGAAGAGAGTGAAGACTCCCAACTCAAAGGGCCAGTAAATATCTTCAACAAAATCATAGAAGAAAACTTCCCTAACCTAAAGAAAGAGATGCCCATAAACATACAAGAAACCTACAGAACTCCAAATAGATTGGACCAGAAAAGAAACTCCTCCCATTACATAATAGTCAAAACACCAAATGCACAAAACAAAGAAATAATATTAAAAGCAGTAAGGGAAAAAGGTCAAGTAACATACAAAGGCAGACCTATCAGAATTACACCAGACTTCTCACCACAGAACATGAAAGCCAGAGGATCCTGGACATATGTCATACAGACCCTAACAGAACACAAATGCTAGCCCAGGTTACTGTAAAACTCTCAATTATCATAGGTGGAGAAAACAAGATATTCCATGACAAAACCAAATTAACGCAATATCTACAAATCCAGTCCTACAAAGGATAATAAATGGTAAAGCCCAACACAAGGAGGCAAGCTACACCCTAGAAAAAGCAAGAAACTAATCTTTTTGAAACAAAACAAAGAGAAGTGCACAAACATAATCTCACCTCCAAATATGAAGATAACAGGAAGCAATAATCACTATTTCTTAATACCTCTCAACATCAATGCACTCAATTTCCCTAATAAAAGGTGCAGATTAACAAACTGGGTGTGTAATGAGGACCCAGCAGTTTGCTGCCTACGGGAAACACACCTCAGAGACAAAGACACACACTACCTCAGAGTTAAAGGCTGGAAAACAACTTTCCAAGCAAATGGTTTGAAGAAGCAAGCTGGAGTAGCCATTCTAATATCGAATAAAATTGATTTTCAACCAAAAGTCATCAAAAAAGATAAGAAAGGACACTTCATATTCATCAAAGGAAAAATCCACCAAGATGAACTCTCAATCCTAAATATCTATGCTCCGAATTCAAGGGCACCTACACACATAAAAGATACCTTACTAAAGCTCAAAGCACACATTGCACCTAACACAATAATAGTAGGAGATTTCAACACCCCACTCTCATCAATGGACAGATCATGGAAACAGAAATTAAACAGAGACCTAGACAGACTAACAGAAGTTATGAACCAAATGGACTTAATAGATATTTATAGAACATTCTATCCTAAAACAAAAGGATCCACCTTCTTCTCACCACCTAATGGTACTTTCTCCAAAATTGACCATATAATCGGTCACAAAACAGGCCTCAACACATACAGAATGATAGAAATAATCCCATGTGTCCTATCAGAACACCATGGGCCAAGGCTTGTCTTCAATAACAATAAAGAAAGAACGCCCACATATACATGGCAGTTGAACAATGCTCTACTTAATGATAACCTGGTCAAGAAAGAAATAAAGAAATAAATTAACAACTTCTTAGAATTTAATGAAAATGAAGGTACAACATACCCAAACTTATGGAACACAATGAAAGGTGTGCTAAGAGGAAGAAAACTCAAAGCTCTGAGTACCTGTCAAAAGAAGTAGGAGAGGGCATATATAAGCAGCTTGACAGCACACCTAAAAAGCTCTAGAACAAAAGATACAAATAAGACACAGGAGTAGTAGAAGGCAGGAAATAATCAAACTCAGAGCTGAAATCAAACAAGTAGAAACAAAAAGTACTATACAAAGAATCAACAGAACTAAAAGCTGGTTCTTTGAGAAAATCAACAAGATAGATATACCCTTAGCCAGACTAACCAGAGGGCACAGAGAATGTGTCCAAATAAACAAAATCAGAAATGAAAAGGGAGCATAACAACAGAATCAGAGAAAATTCAAAAAAAATCATTAGATCCTGCTGCAAAAGCCTATATTCAACAAAACTTGAAAATATGGATGAAATGGACAATTTTCTAGACAGATACCAGGTACCAACGTTAAATCAGAAACAAGTAAACCATTTAAACAACCCCATAACTCCTAAAGAAATAGAAGCAGTCATTAAAAGTCTCCCAACCAAAAAGAGCCCAGGTCCAGACGGGTTTAGTGCAGAATTCTATCAGACCTTCATATAAGACCTCTTACCAATACTGTCCAAATTATTCCAGAAAATTGAAACAGACGGAGCACTACTGAATTCCTTTTATGAAGCCACAATTACTCTTATACCAAAACCACACAAAGACCCAAGAAAGAAAGAGAACTTTGGAGCAATTTCCCTTATGAATATTGATGCAAAAATACTCAAAAAAATTCTTGGAAACCTAATCCAAGAGCACATCAAAACAATCATCCATCATGATCAAGTAGGCTTCGTCCCAGGTATGCAGGGATGGTTTAATATACGGAAAACCATCAACGTGATCCATTATATAAACAAACTGAAAGAACAAAACCACATGATCATTTCATTAGATGCTGAGAAAGCATTTGACAAAATCAACACCCCTTCATGATAAAAGTCCTGGAAAGAATAGGAATTCAAGGCCCATACCTAAACATAGTAAAAGCCATATACAGCAAACCAGTAGCTAACATTAAACTAAATGGAGAGAAACTTGAAGCAATCCCACTAAAATCAGGAACTAGACAAGGCTGCCCACTCTCTCTTGAAACCCTAGCCAGAGAAATTAGACAACAAACGGAGATCAAAGGGATACAGATTGGAAAGGAAAAAATCAAAATATCACTATTTGCAGATGATATGATAATATATTTATGTGACTCCAAAATTTCCACCAGAGAACTACTAAACCTGATAAACACCTTCAGCAATGTGGTTGGGTATGAAACTAACTCAAATAAATCAGTAGTCTTCTTCTACACAAAAGAGAAACAAGCTGAGAAAGCAATTAGGGAAATGACACTCTTCATAATAGTTCCAAATAACATAAAATACCTCGGTGTGACTTTAACCAAGCAAGTAAAAGATCTGTATGATAAGAACTTCAAGCCTCTGAAGAAAGAAATTGAGGAAGATCTCAGAAGATGGAAAGATCTCCCATGCTCATGAATTGGCAGGATTAATATAGTGAAAATGGCATTTTATCAAAAGCGATCTACAGATTCAATGCAATCCCCATCAAAATTCCAATCCAATTCTTCATAGTTAGACAGAAAAATTTCCAAATTCATCTGTAATAACAAAAACTCAGGATAGCTTAAACTATCCTCAACAACAAAAGGACTTCCAGGGGAATCAATATCCCTGAACTCAAGCAGTATTACAGAGCTATTGTGCTAAAAACTGTATGACAGGCAGATAGACCAGTGGAATAGAATTGAAGACCCAGAAATGAACCCACACACTTATGGTCACTTGATTTTTGATGAAGGAGTCAAAACCATCCAATGGGAAAAAGATAGCATTTTCAGCAAATGGTGCTGGTTCAACTAGAGGTCAACATGTAGAAGAATGCAGATCGATCCATGCTTATCACCCTGTACAAAGCTTAAGTCCAAGTGGATCAAGGACCTTCACATCAAACCAGATACACTCAAACTAATAGAAGAAAAAGTGGGGAAGCATCTGGAACACATGGGCACTGGAGAAAATTTCCTGAACAAAACACCAATGGCTTATGCTCTGAGATCAAGAATCGACAAATGGGATATCATAAAACTGCAAAGCTTCTGTAAGGCAAAGGACACTGTCGTTAGGACAAAATGGCAACCATCAGATTGGGAAAAGATCTTTACCAATCCTACAACTCATATATGGCTTATATCCAAAATATACAAAGAACTCATGAAGTTAGACTGCAGGGAGACAAATAACCCTATTAAAAATGGGGTTCAGAAATAAGCAAAGAATTCATATCTGAGGAATATCAAATGGCTGGGAAGTACCTAAGAAAATGTTCAACATCTTTAGTCATAAGGAAATGCAAATCAAAACAACCCTGAGATTCCACCTCACACCAGTTAGAATGGCTAAGATCAAAAACTGGCAACAGCAGATGCTGGCGAGGATGTGGAGTTAGAGGAACACTCCTCTATTGTTGGTGGGATTGCAGACAGGTACAACTATTCTGGAAATCAGTCTGGAGTTTCCTCAGAAAATTTGATATTGCACTACCTGAGGACCCAGCTATACCTTTCTTGGGCATATACCTAAAAGATGCTCCAACATCCAACAAAGACACATGCTCCACTATGTTCATAGCAGCCTTATTTATAATAGCCAGAAGCTGAAAAGATCCCAGATGCCCTTCAACATAGAAATGGATACAGAAAATGTGGTACATCTACACAATTGAATACTACTCAGCTATGAGAAACAATGACTTTATGAAATTCATAGGCAAATGGATTGAACTGGAAAATATCATCCTGAGTGAGGTAACCCAATCACAGAAAAACACACATGGTATGCAATCATTGATAAGTGGATATTAGCCCAAATGCTTGAATTACCAAAAATGCACAGATCACATGAAACTCAAGAAGGATGAGCAAAATGTGGATGCTTCACTCCTTCTTTAAAAGGGGAACAAGTATACCCTTAGGAGGGGATAAAGAGGCAAAGTTTAGAACAGAGATTGAAGGAACACCCATTCAGAGCCTGCCCCACATGTGGCCCATACATATACAGCCATCAAACTAGATAAGATGGATGAAGCAAAGAAGTGCAGTCTGACAGGAACTGGATGTAGATCTCTCCCGAGAGTCACAGCCAGAATATGGCAAAAACATATGCGAATGCCAGCAGCAAACCACTCAGCTGATTACGGAACCCCCATTGAAGGAATCAGAGAAAGGACTGGAAGAGCTTGAAGGGGCTTGAGATCCCATATGAACAACAATGCCAACCAACCAGAGCTTCCATGGACTTAGCCACTACACAAAGACTATACATGGACTGACCCTGGGCTCCAAATTCATAGGTAGCAGTGAACAGCCTAATAGGGGCACCAGTGGAAGGGCAAGCCCTTGGTCCTGCCAAGGCTGGATCCCCAGTGAATGGGCTTTTTGGAGGTAGAGGAGTAATAGAGGGAGGATGGGGAGGGGAACACCCATATAGAAGGGGAGGGTGAGGAGTTAGGGGGATGTTGGCCTGGAAACCGGGAAAGGGAATAACACTCGAATTGTAAATAAGAAATGTCCAATTCAATAAAAACGGAAAATTAAAAGTATTTATAAACAACCAAACAAAAAAGAATTGTTTTTGCTATTGTTTTTTTTTTTTTTTTTGCCTTTCCAGATGAATTTGAGAATTCCTCTTTCCATGTCTTTGAAGAATTGTGTTGGCATTTTGATGGGGATTGCATTGAATCTGTAGATTGCTTTTGGTAGGGTAGGCCTTTTTACTATGTTAATTCTGCCAATCCATAAGCTTGGAAAATATCTCCATTTTCTAAGATCTTAGATTTCTTTCTGAAGAGACTTGAAGTTATTGTCATATATATCTTTCACTTGGTTGGTTAGAGTTACCCCAAGATATACATACACACACACACACACACACACACACACACACACACACACACACACACACACATATATATATATATATATATATATATATATATATATATATATATATATATATAATTTGTGGCTATTATGTTTCCGTAATTTCTTTTTCATCGTGTTTATCATTTGTATAAAGGAAGGGGACTAATTTATTTGAGTTAATTTTATATTCAGCCACTTTGCTGAAGTTGTTTATCAGCTCTTCTCTGGTAGAATTTTTTGTGTCATTTATATATACTATTATATCATCTGCAAATAGTAATACCTTTATTTCTTCTTTGCCAATTTGTATCCCCTTGATCTTTCTTTGTTGTCTTCCTGTTCTAGCTAGCACTCTGAGTACTGTATTGAAAAGGCATGGGGAGAATAGCCATCCTTGTCTTGTTCTCAATTTTGGTGAGATGGCTTCAAGTATCTCTCCATTTAATTTGATATTGACTTTAGTTGGCAGTAAATTGTGGCTATTGTGCTGAGGTATGGACCTTGAATTCCTTATCTCTCCAATACTTTTAACATGAAGCAGTGTTGTATTTTCTCAAGTGTGTTTCTGCCTCCCTGTGCCGATGCAGAGATGTTTGACTTTTTCTTTAAGTTTGTTTATATAGTGGATTATGTTAATGGATTTTCGTATATTGGAGCAGTCTTGCATCCCTGTGATGAAGTCTGCTTGATTGTGGTGATTGATGGTTTTGATGTGTTCTTAGATTTGGTTTGTAAGAATTTCATTGGGCAGTCTTGCTTTAATATTCATATGTGAAATTGGCCTGAAGTTCTGTTTTTTGGTTGGGTTCTTGTTTGATTTAGGTATCAGAGTAATTGTGGCTCCTTAGAATGAATTAGGCAGTGTTCTTTCTGTTTATGTTTTATGGAATAGTTTGAGGAATATTGGTATTAGGTCTTCTTTGAAGGTCTGAAAGAATTCTGCACTAAATCTGTCTGGCCCTGGGCTTTTTTATTTAGTAAGTGTTTAAAGACTTCTATTTTCTTATGAGATATGAGTCTGCTTTTGATTTAACTTTGGTATGTGGTATCTGTCTAGAAAACCATCCATTTCATCTATATTTTACAGTTTTTTTGAGTACAGGCTTTTGTAGTAGGATTGATGATCTTTGGAATTACCTCTGTTTCTGTTATATATCTCTTATCATTTTTGATTTTGTTAATTTGAAGACAGCCACTGGGCCCTTTAGTTAGTTTGGCTAGGGGTTTATCTATCTTGTTGATTCTCTCACAGAACCAGCTTTTGGTTTTGCTGATTCTTTGCATTGTTCTCTTTGTTTCTACTTGGTTGATTTCAGCCCTGTGTTTGACTATTTCCTGCCTTCTACTCCTCTTGGTTTTCTTTGCTTCCTTTGCTCTAAAGCTCTCAGGTGTGCTGTTAAGTTGCTAGTGTAAAATCTCTCCAGTTTCTTTACTAGGACACTTAGTTCCATAAATTTTTCTCTTAGCACTGCTTTCTGCTTTCGTTGTATCCCATAAGTTTGGGTATGATGTGTCAACATTTTCATTAAATTCCAGGAAGTCTTTCATTTCCTTATTTCTTTCTTTCCTGACCAAGTTATCATTTAGTAGAGAGTTGCTCAGTTTCTACTCTGGGCTTTCTGTTGTTTTTGTGTTATTGAAGACCAGGCTTAAGCCAGGATGGTCTGATAGGATGCGTGGAACTATTTCAAACTTCCTCTATCAGTTGAGGATTGTTTTGTGACAAATTACATGGTTGATTTTGGAGGAGGTACCATGAGGTGCTGAAAAGAAGGTGTATTGTTTTGTTTTAGGGTGAGATGTTCTGTAGATATCTGTTAAATATATTTGGTTCATAACTTCTATTAGTTTCACTGCTTCTCTGTTTAATTTCTGTTTCACTGACCTGTCCATTAGTGAGAGTGGGGTGTTGAAGTCTCCCACTAATATTGTGTTGGGTTTAATGTGTGTCTTGAGCTTTAGTAAAGCTTCTTTTATGAATGTGGGGGCCCTTGCATTTGGGGCATAAATGTTCAGAATTAAGACTTTCTCTTGGTGGATTTTCCCTTTGATGAATAGGAAGTGTCCTTCCCCATCATGCTTGATAACTTTTGGTTGAAAGTCTATTTTATTGGATATTAGGGTGGCAACTCCAGCTTCTTTCTTAGAACCATTTGCTTGGAAGACCTTTTTCTATCCTTTTATTCTGATATAGTGTCTTTGTTATTGATGTCTGTTTCTTATATGCAGCCATATGCTGGGTCTTGTTTGCACATCCAGTTTGTTAGCTTATGTCTTTTTGTGAGTTGAGTCTATTAATATTGAGAGATATTAAAGACAAATGACTGTTAGTTCCTGTTATGCTTGTTTTTGTAGGTGGCTTTATGTGCATGTGGTTCTCTCCTTTTGGCTTTGTTGAGAGATGCTTAGTATCTTGTCTTTTCTTTGGTATAGGTACCCTCCTTGTGTTGGAGTTTTCCTTCCAGGATTCTCTGTAGAGATGGATTGGTAGATAGATACTGTACGAATTTGACTTTGTCCTAGACTATTTTGGTTTCTCCCTCTTATGTTGATTCAGAGGTTTTCTGGGTATAGTAGCCTGAGCTGGCATTTGTATTCTCTTGGAGTCTGCATGACCTCTGACCAGGCTTTTCTGGCTTTTAGTGTCTTTGTTGAGAAGTCTGATGTAATTTTCATAGGTCTACCTTTGTATGGTACTTCGTCCCTTTCCCTGGCAGCTTTTAATATTCTTTCTTTGTTTTGAATATTATGTGATGAGAGGATTTTCTTTTATGGTCCCATTTATTTGGTTTCTATAAGCTTAGCCACCTCTTTCTTTAGGTTGAGGAAGTTTTCTTCTATGATTTTGTTGAAGACATTTTCAGATCCTTTGAGCTGGGAATCTTCATTCTCCTCTATCTCATTCTTAGATTTGGTCTTTTCATTGTGTCCTGAATTTCCTGGATATTTTGGTTTAGGAGCTTTTTTATGCTTTAAATTTTCTTTGACAATTGTGTCAATCTCTTTCACAGTAACTTTTACATCTGAGATTCTCTGTTCTATCTCTTGTATCCTGTTGGTGATACGTACATCTGAAAGTATCCTAAGTTTTCCATTTCCAGGTTTGTCTCCATTTATGTTTCTTTATTGTTTCTACTTCTACTTTTAGGTCTTAAACAGCTTTATTCAATTCCTTCACCTGTTTGATTGTGTTTTCCTGTATTTCTTTAAGGGATTTATTTGTTTCCTCTTTAAGGGCTTCTACCTGTTTACCTGTGTTTTCCTGTATTTCTTTCAAAATTACTTGAATCCTCCTTAAAGGACTCTATTATCTTCATGAGATATGATTTTAGGTCAGCTTCCTGATTTTCAGGTGTTTTGGCATATTCTGGGCTTGCTGTGGTAAGAGAACTGGGCTCTGATGATGCCCATGTATATTGGCTTTTGTTGCTTATGGTCTTGTTCTTCCGTCTCACCATCTGGTTATCCCTGGTGTTTGGTGGTCTGGGTGACTGTCTGAAGCCTGCCTCTTTTGTCCCTGAATTGCTTTAGGTCTCCTGCTAGGCCTGTGAACCTGGCTGTAGCAGGCCTCCTGTGGGACCTTCTAACTGTGGGGTCTTCAGAGGTGCAGAGAAGTTGGTTGCCTTGGCTGAAGTAGCTCTCCTGGGAGACTTTTGAACTGTTGGATTTTCAGAGGAGCAGTCAAGCTGTTCTCCAGTGTGAAGCTGTTCTCCAGTACTGGGATTGGGGGCTATGAATTGTGGTTTCTGTTACCTTGTGTGCAGCAGAATTCCAGGGAGGCTTTCTGTCTGTTGGGTTAGTTGCCCTGCATGCTGCAGAGCCCCATAAAGGTCTTCAGACTGTAGTGTTGGTTGCCCAGTTCCCTGTGTACAGAGGAACTCCTGGGATACCTTCAGGTTGTGGCGTCTTCAAGTGAGCAGACAAACTGCCAACCAATTGCTCAGTTGTCTTGTGTGCAGCAGATCTCCTGGGATGCCTCAGGATGCGGCATCTTCAGGGGAGCAGACTAGCTAGCAGTCTGTCCCAGGAGAAGGTACTAGCTGGAAGGGCATAACTATTTTTTGATTGGTTGTGATTTTCTATAGTAGTCTCTGGACTGCTCAACAAAAGAGAAACTGTGCCCTGGAAACCTAGCCAACTACTTAGTGAAGTCATAGATCTTGGAAGTGAATCTGTAGCTAAACCTATAGCTAACCTCTTCACTAAACCAGCATAGTCCCTAACAACTATTGAAACATTCGACCTCACCCCTCATCAAAGTAACTTGTCTTTCAACAGACAATATAAATGCTTTTTATTGCTTCTCTCCTAATTTAAAATTTATGGTACTATGTTGATTAAGAGTGATGATAGTAGAAAGTTTTGACTTGTTCCTCATTTTAGAAGAACTATTTCAGCTTTTCTTTATTGAGTATGGTATTGGCTGTATGTTTATTATATATAATCTTTATTATGTTGATGCATGATCCTTCTATATTTAGGTTTTTCAGGTTTGCTTTATTATAGGTTGTTGAATTTTATCAGATACTTTTTTTCTGTATTCCAATTTGACATCATATGTTTCTTTTTATTATAATTCTTTTTGTTTTATATGGTCTGAGAGTTGTATCATGGGTAATCTGAACTTTTTGGTTATATCCGCAGGTGTGGATGCTTCAATCCTACTAAGGGGGAACAAAATAATCATGGGAGGCAGAGGGAAGGAGGGACTTGGGTAGAAGAGAAGTGGGGAAGGGAAAAAGAAGGGTAGGATCAGGTATGGGGAGAAACAAGAGATAAACCCAGAGGGCCAGGAGAATGAATAGAAATATGCAGCAATATGGGGGGACAGGAGGAACCTCTAGAAAGTCCTAGACACCAGGAATGTCAGATGCTCTCAGGACTCAATAGGGATGACCTTAGCTGAAATGCCCAACAGTGTAGAGATGGAACCTGAAGAGAGCACCTCCAGTAGAGAGGCATGGCCCCCAGTGGAGGGGTGAGGCCACCCACCCATCTCAAAATTTTTGATCCAGAATTGTTCCTATCTAAAGGAAATGCAGGGACAAAAATGGAGCAGAGACTGAAGTAAATGTCATTTAGAGACTGCCTCCCATGCACAGGAACAAAATTCTGACACTATTGCTGATGCCACGTTGTGCTTGCAGACAGGAGCTTGGCATGGTGGTCCTCTGAGAGGCTCTATAAGTAGCTGACTGAGACAGATGCAGATACTTGTAGCCAACCGCTGGACTGAGCTTGGTGACCCATATGAAAGAGTTAGGGGGAGGACTGAAGGAGCTGAAGAGATTTGCAACCCCATAGGAAGAACAACAACAACCAACTGGACCCCTCAGAGCTCCCAGAGACTAAGCCACCAACCAAATACCATACATGGGCTGGTGGGTGGCTTCTGCTACATGTGCAGCAGGGGACTGTCTTTTCTGGCCTCGGTGGGAGGGGATGCCCTTCTTGTGTCGGGGCTTGATGCCCCAGAGAAGGGGGACACAGGAGGGATGAGGTGGGAGTGGATGGGTTGGTGGGGTATTACCCTCTTAGAGGCAAAGGGGGATAGGAGGCTCATTGAGGGGGACTGGGAAAGGGGGACAACTTTTAAAATGTAAATAAATAAAATAATTAATGAAAGTAAGAAAATAATTCTTTTTGCTCTTTTATTTTATTCTTCAAATATACAGTCTTGGCTGGACTTGACACCACTGACGTTTTCTACTTGGCTTCTCTTTTACTTCAGATTCTTAGTGGATTATTGTATGCTTTGATGCTACTAGCACATATTCTGAAATCAACTCTTTCAGTTATGCACCTTATAAAGCATCTCTATCTGCTACATTTACATGTGAAGAATTTATGATACTTTCCCAAGTAAAGGCCATGCCACTTAAAGTTACTTTCTTTCTGAAGAGTAGAGTTGAAGCTTGTTATTGAACGATTTCTAGCCTGGTGTATTTATACAACCCTGAGTTGAATACATTAAACTATTCATTTGCTCTCTCAGAATCTTAGGGTACCCCCTCCCGAATATTCTCTGAGCAATTTGGATGGTGATGGGAAGGGAACTTAATCTGATCGATGTTCTTTTGTAAGAAGCAGAATTTTGAAAAGATTGTTTTTATTTGAAAAATAATAATTGTTTATGAGGTACAATGCAATCTTTAGTATATGTATGTACCATGTAGTTTAGTCAAACTGTGAGAAGATGGACACTTTAGTACATAAAATAATATTCTAATATTTTTTATTCATAAACAAGGATCATTTTCTGGCTTTTGTAATACATTTAGAATGCACTGTGATAATCATGCTATGAGGTAATAATATTGCTGTATAAAACATATAGTCACAGAAGCTCTGCAACACGTCCTGAACTCTCAGATCAAGCAGTTTAAAGCTCTTTAAAAGGAGACTGGATTGTTGATCATCGCCTGTGTGATGTGTCAGGACCACAGTAGTTACCTTTTAATTTATCCAGTGCCTTTGTGAAAGTGACATTCTATTTAGAAGTAATCATGCTAATTATCCCTAATTGTGATATCGGCTGCCTATCAACAGCCAATTTTAACCTTTCAAACCTGTAACAATTGTTTTTCGTGTCTGCAAGTCAGGGTAAAATAACCTTGAAAAGCTGCATGTATTTTTTTCCCCAAGGCTCCTGTTTAAATAGGATACTCACACCTCAGAATACTGTTTAATATTTTTGTTATTTGCATAGTAATAAAAGGGAAATATGTAAGTTTAACTGTGATTTAACACGGATGAGTAAAAAGAAAATTAGAAGTTGGGATTCTGCAAGTTAAAGACACCCACTTAACTCAAATGTATTTTTTTTTGTCCAGGCATTTATTATAGCTAGCTATTCTTGTTGAATACTCAACCTTCTGCCTTTGGGGATTTCTCACGGTATGAGGCAGATCCTGCCTTTCATTTTACAAGTAGAAAGTCTCCGGGCAAGGAGCAAACACATTAGCTTAGCTGCATCAGATTCATCCAATGGACTCAGGCTTTGAAATCTCATGAGGTAAAACAGCAGCAGCACAGAGCAGATTGTTCCGGTATCGCTGCTGTAGCAAGACCTCGGCTCTAGGCATGGAAGCGACAGGAGTTCTAGCAGAAGACCTGGCTTTGGGGCATAAAAGTTTTTCAAACGTTAGTAACTTTGCCTCATAGTTGGGGTGGCAGTACAGTTACAGTGACGTCTTTGGATGTGACTTGGGCATAGCCAGGGACAGCATAGCCCCAGGCCTGTTCTAACACTTGGGAAGAGTTTGGGGGTTACTAATATGTTTAATGAATTCCCTAGGTTAAGATTATCAGAGTTAGAACCTACTTACAGATGAAAACATTAAGTTAGTGTATCATCATCATCATTATTACCCTCATCCTCATCCTCATCCTCATCCTCATCCTCATCCTCATCCTCATCATCGTCATTGTCATCGTCATCATCAGTTTGTGTTTTGGTATGCTCATGGAGGCCAGAAGAAGGCATTGTTTTCTGTGTAGCTCGAACCACAGGTTGCTATGAGTTGCCCAACATCAGTATTGGGAGCCAAACTCAGGTCCTCTGCAGGAACAGCAAATGATCTGCACCATCTCTCCAGTCCCCAGGGGATTATTTTTGATGCATGCTAAAATTATGATGTGATTTTGAATCCTGGCTAAATGCTATCTGTGGACTAGGATTTTCTGAAGGAAACTTGTACGTGTAATTTTAGGGCTACGCTCATAACAAGGGATGGACTGATTAATTTTACTTGTCAGTTTTATTTGTGAAGAGGAGAATTTATCCTACTGTTTTTTTTTTTTTTGGTTACAGTTTATGTAATCAACTGCTTTGTTTGAGGATTCGAAGGTGTTTTTCGCAGAATTCTTTAATAATGTAGATTTTCTATACTGTCATTAGCCCATTACTTCAAGAAATCCTTTTTCTTTTAAAAGGTAGTTTACTGATAAATTGTCACATTTAAGCAATCCAATCCAAGAGTTTTAAGCATGGTTGTGGACTTGTGAGTCTAACGCGATAACCTAATTTTAGGATGCTCTCATCGTCCCTCTGAGGAATTCTGTACACTCCAGCTGTTGGCGCCCCTTTCACTCTTGCCTCTCCTCTCTGGTACCATCAGGTAAGGTGATTAAACCTCCTGTTTCTCTGCAGATTTGTCTGCTTTGCATAGATCAGTGCATTGTCTTTTACAGCTCACTTCTTTCATGTAGCTCTGTGGCTTTGAGATTCATCTATATTTTGGCATGCATCAGTATTTAATTTTTTCATTTATTTACTCATTTTATCCTGATCACTGCCCCTTCCCAGTGTCCCCTCGTACAATCCCTCCCCCTCACCCCTTCTCTTCTCCTTGAGAGGGTGGAGCTCCTCTGAGTATCCCCCCATCCTGGTGCATCAAGCTTCTGCTAGGTTAGGTGTATCTTCTTCCACTGAGGCCAGACAAGGCAGCCCAATTAGGGGGAAAGGAATTCAAAGGCAGGTAATCGATTTAGGGATATCCTCTGTGCCAATTGTTGGGGTACCTACATGAAGACTGAGCACATCTGCTACATATGTGCCAGGGACTTTGGTTCAGCCCATGTGTGCTCTTTGGGTCAGTCTCTGTGAGCCTTTTCTCCCTCAAGGGTTCATTCAGGTTAGTTGACTCTGTTGGTCTTCCTGTGGCGTCCCTATCTCCTTTGGGGCCCTCAATCGATACCCCAACTTTTCCATAAGAGTCACAGAGCTTTATCCAATGTTTGGTTGTGGGTCTCTGCAATCTGTTTCAGTCAGCTGCTGGGTGGAGCCTCTCAGAAGACAGTTATGCTAGACCCCTGTCTGCAAGCATAACAAAGTATCATTAATAGTGTCAAGGATTGTACTTGTCCATGGGATGGGTCTCAAGTCGGGCAAGTTATTGGTTGGCCATTTCCTCAGTCTCTGCTCTGTCTTTGTCCTGACATTTCTTGTAGACAGGACAAATTTTGGGTCAAAAATTTTGTGGGTGGGTTGGTGTCCTGCCTGGCTATAAGAGGTGGCCAGTTCAGGTTCTGTATCCCCACTGCTAGGAGTTTCAGCTAAAGTCATCTCCACAGACTCCTTGGAGGCCACCCCCACATTTCAGTTCTCTGGCCCACCCCATGCCCACTCCCATCTATTATGCTTAGGACGGGGGAAGTCTTACTACCTTTTCTTTTCATATTGAGATGGTTGAAAATGAGGCTTGTATCCAATTGAGGATAAAAGACTAGACGAGGAAAATTGTCCTTGCGACTTGTAAAACATATAGACAGTGTAAGCCATTGCTGTCCCTGACATGAAAATGATACTGGGCACTATTCACAGAATCATGCTGGACCCAGGAGGTGAATCAGTGAAACTTCTAAGTAAACTTTAGGGGAGAACTCTCTGTCTTCATTCTTCATCTGTTATTGTATGATGTTTGACTTATTCTGGAACCCAAATATGGCCGTAATTAACTGCTTGTTTCTGAAGAAAGAAGTTAGAGTCATGTGCTTCAGGCTACTTACTCCTTTGTCAATTGGCCATTGCCACCTCTTCGCTTTCACGACTTTCCCTCCCCAGGAGCTAAGGTGCAAGAACGAAACCTAGGAACAGTCATATGCAGTGCATGGGACCGTACAAGAGCTCTCGAAACAGCTCTGGTGCAGTAACTGCAAGGCCCTGAAAACACAGCACAGGAAACAATGACCCAGATGACAAAGGGCTTCTCTGTCTCCCTGCATATATGAGATGTTTTAAACACACTTCTCTGCTTAGCTCTGAACTGTTCATGTATTAATGAATAATTTCTCTCACCATTACCATAAGGTATTCTTATTTTCTATTTTTATTGATAAGTTAAGTGGGACTCAGAACAGATAATGGCTTCCTCTCAGTGCTAGAGAGATGTTAGAAGGCTTGGGCTTAATCCTAGTCTCTCAGTCGGGAAAGCTTAGAGACCAGTGTTCTGAAACACAGCGTTCTACACTCCTGCTCTGTCTAAAGCGTGATCTTCTATACTTTAGTAACCGAGCTTCTTATAAATACCTTTTCTTTCCTGAATCAAAGGAACTTAGAAAAACTATTTCAAGCAGAAAGGCAAGCAATAAAATACACTATGGTTTGACAACTGATTGCCTTGGAGTGCTTGAAGTTGATAGCATTCTTCATAAGATGTTTTAGCTACCACATAGGACGAGCTTAGGGATTTAACAATTTGTATAATATTTTAATAAATTTAAATGAAAACATTAATTTTTTCTATCTACTGCCATATATGCAAAGAGTATGCACTTATTAAATATAGTCAGTGTATAATTATCACAACAAAAAATACTTTATTCACTAGTTACAAGGTGTATATATTTGAATGTCTTATAAACACAGATTTTTCACAGACACAGACACACACACACACACACACACACACACACACACACACACACACACCAGACAATTAGTGCCCTCATTTAGCCCTGTTGGATATCATCTCAATTCTTGTTTGGCCTGAAGGGAATTAACTCTAATCTTGTTATTCTGCCTGGCCAGAGCCATGCTTAATTCCCTTAACTTTTGGCACATGGTTAAAAACAAAGGAAGCTGCCTATTCCAGTTTTTTTGGTTTTTTTTTTTTTTTTGCTACATTGTTGCCATTTTATTCGATGGGATAATTGGCCAGACAGCAATGAGAAGTTTTCCGAGGGATTTATGTAGTCACAAAAATTCTGAGCTGGCTAGCACTGTTTTCGCATCTAGTTTGTGTTTCTTGGGTTTGATATCAAGCCTTCTGGCTTTTGGCGTAGGATGTAAGGGCGGAAGCACTTTGAAGTTGGTCGGATGCCTGTTTCTGAGAGACTTTCAGACACCAAAGAGAATGTAAACTGGCTGCTGGGTTGGAAATGTCGGCGCCCTAACGTTGGGAGGTGGAATAGTAAACGCAGCGGCTTACTGAAGCACTGAGAGCTGTGTTAGATTGGATTCTTCAGTAAGTGGGCTTGTTGTTTCCTCCGAATGTAAAATAACGAGGCCGGATGCTTACTTTTGATTCACCATTTCTTTTTCAAAAAAGAAACAAAACACCAATCAATTATTTCATTCTTTTCTATATTTCCCTCAAACTATTTTAGTGTTTTTTTTTTTCCTGGTACTTAAACATAAAAGCCCAAGATAGGACTCAGAGTCAGTGTCTGTAAACAGTGAAAAAGATTCCATTTGAACTTTACTATTACATGGTAGACTGGATTTTGGAGGCCAAGTCATGTAAACTCTGTCAAATATGCAAACATGGCCTTCTTTAAAGTCAGCGCAGTTGAAGCCAACCTCCATGTGGTTTATTTTGCAGTCCAGTGTTGAAATTCAACGAAAAGGGCTTATATCTTTTCTGCCCATTTATTTAGTTTCTTATTGTTTAAACTTCTGAGCTTAAAAATGTCTGCCTCTTAAGTCTTGGTTTCACCAGGAGCTGTGAGCGAATGATGTCAGTTTGCCTTACAAGGCCCTAAAAAGCTGTGTGGGCCACAGGGGCAAGAGTGTCAGCAGAAGGGAACCAAATAAAGCAGCAGCAGATGTGACAAAAAAATCCAAACAAAAGTAAAAGCAACTGATTGTGGCAAGAGCCACCCTGGGAAGGTCTTAGGAAATTCTGCTGAGCTTGCCTAATATGAAAGCCAGGAGTCATGTTCTTCAAATGTGTATGGGCGTGGGTGACTACATTGAATTTGAAGGCCAACTTCCCATCCACTGACTGAGAATTTGAAGGCTGGCCATGCTCCCCTGTACTGTAAACTTAATTACAGCAGCCCTACATACCTGTGAATTTAAGAAGAAAAATGACACGTACCAGGTTTTCGTGATAGTTTTACATTTGACAAGCACTTACATATCTTAAGAATAAACATTTTAAAACACTATATTCAGACAGTGAGATTCTTGATACAATTGCAAAGGGGGGGTGGGGACATGCACACAAGGCGTCATAGATGTCACCAAGTGGTTTTGGTGGCAATCCTGTAGTGACCATCTGCCCATTTGGTTTTAATTTTGAATTCAATCCTTGAAGCAGTTACATTCATTTTTGACAGTGTTTGTCTGAATACACATATGTACTTCTGACTGCTCATTTATCAGAGTGATTAGAGTCAACTCAAACATATGTAATTTGGTGCTTTAGAGAGTTGAAATTGTATAACAATCAGATATTTATGGCTTGGGCTTCAAATGATAAAGAAGGACCGGAGACAAATGCTGTGATTATCCACCATGATTTACTCTCAGGTAATTGCCTCTGCCCAACTCTTCAGAAATATTCTTACGTTGATAGAGCATTCACAAAGGAAAACAGCGTTAGAGGCAATTATTTTAGACAGATAGTTTATGAAACCCTCTTGAGTGTTGGAAAAGGCATGTGTGTAGGGCAAATCTCATTCCCAGAAGGCTTGTGATTTCGTGAACAGAACAGTTTCGCGATCAGTTGTGTATCGTAAGAGATATAGTCTGGAAGACACATTCTACATTTCCAGATGTTTCTTGTTTTGCCCTGGACCTCTTAAATGTGCCTACATATGGTAGATTCCCTAACTGGAAAGAAGTAATATCACAATGTATTCCAAGCATAAATTAATACAGGAAGGAGTTAAAGGGGTAAGAAAGGAGACTGCCAAAAATACTAATTTACATTAGATAAGTCAGACAACCTTTAGGAAGAGATACATACATACACACACACATCACTAACTCATTTCTTTCTAGAGGGACTTTTCCTTATCGATGTACAGACAATCAATTTTGTACAGACAATCAATTTTGTGCCCGGAAGGGTGTGTGCTGTCCTCTTCCTCATCTGTAGCTCAGGTCTCCAGGGTATTATGCATCTTCTTTTTCTTGCTAGCTACTTGTGGGTCTATGTATTCTCTGATTTATCAGTACATATACTAATATTTTTCAATTTGTCCTTTGGTAACTCAGCTTACCCTTGAAATACATTGTGATACTCCCCCAATGGCCTATTTCCCCACCCCCCACAATGAGGAAAGAAGAGAAGGATACCGTGACATAACCAATAAAGTTCATGACTTTGACTTTGTTTTGGACAGCAGTAGGAAGGAGCTGCTGGCTCAGGGACTTGGAGATGCTAGTGGCTTGATAAGTTCTAAGTACTATTAATGTGTTACCCAAATCAAGCAAGCAAATGTGCTCCAGAGGCAAATGTGAACTCTCCTTTGCATTAGAAGATAACTTCAGTGTTTTACAATTTACTTAATTAAAAAAAAAGCGTGAGTCATAAAGAAGATGGTGAGGATTTTCTTTGTTGTTTAAGGTCCCACATTGGACTGCAACTTAGTTTAGCACTCAGAGCACCTAGTGGTCAAAATTAAATGATGATTCCTATTCCTTTTGAAATTATTTCCTTGGGAAAAATAATCAAAAGAAAGACATACTATGTTCAGGCGATGATTTGACTGTCTCCCCCCCCCCTTTTTTTTTTTTTTTGCAAAATGTATTAGAGGGAATTTCTGAAAATTTTCATTCTACAAAATGAATTTTGAATGAGAAAAGGCTTTCAT
Source organism: Rattus norvegicus (assembly GCF_021556685.1). Lineage (NCBI taxonomy): Eukaryota > Metazoa > Chordata > Mammalia > Rodentia > Muridae > Rattus > Rattus norvegicus. Next base: position 225,570,545 of record NC_141535.1, on the reverse strand, counting down.
ATTTTCCTACTCTTTGAGGTTATTTTTTTATTACTTGTGTGTGGGAAGTCAGTCATTTGCCCTTTCTACTTCATAGCCACAGAGAATTTCTGTTTTATGTAGGTCATGTTTCCCTTGGTCAGATTTGCAATTTAGAGCTTCCTTAATCTCTTGGAAAACCCCTCTGCTCTTCTGCGGTCACAAAGGTGCACTGCCGTTGTTAAATGGCGGACAGTGGACACTTAGGTCATTTTTCAGACTCACACTTTGTACCTGCTGCATATGACCCTTAAGAATCTTAAAGAATAAATTAAAGACTCAGTTTTCTCTGTGCTGGCTGACATGTTGGTAGTTTTCGTTACATTGGTATTCCACTTTTCTCAGATTAAGTATGCCCACCTAAGAACTGCCCTTCTGCTTCCCCAAAGTACCTAGAACAGGATCTGGCATGGTTAGGAGAATGAGGGACCTAGGCTGGCCTCACGGTGGCCTCATGATAGCTATCACCTTGGGACATGGACTTAGGAATATTCATCCACAGAGGTATAGGGTGAGCTTATGAAACTTGATGTGGTGGAGGCAGATTTGGAACCTCTGTGGGAACAGCCATTGGCACTGGGGTCTCTGGGCACCGCCCTCTTCTTGCGGCTGGATTTGGTTGGGTCTCCATCATTGGGGTCAAACAGCACGGTCACCGACTCCATCCTGCTCACGGTGTACAGGCTGCTCTGTCGTGTGGGATGAAACCTGGTGGTCTTGAGCTCCAGCTCATCGTAGCTGGAGACTTGGATGAAAGGACACCAGCGAAATGCTCTCTTGAAGCCTGCGCGGAATCTGGGAAGAAGGAGAGAAAAAGGCAGTTTCCTTTAGCTGATTTTAGACACTAATTAATGATTTAACCCTGGCTTTAAATTTGACTTAAAAACATTCATTTTACATCTCAATCACTGTCCCCCGCCCTGTAACCACCTCACAATCCCTTCTCCATCCCCCCTCTCTTTTTCTTCTGAGAAGGTGTAACCCCCCTCCCCCACTCGGGTATCCCTCCACATGCGCACATCAACTCTACAGGATTAGGCACTTCTTTCCCACTGAGGCCAGACAAAGCAGCCCATCTAGAAGGACATAATGCCCAGACAGACAACAGTTTTGGGGATACCCCAAACCCCACTCCAATTGTTCAGGAACCATATGGAGAGCAAGCGGCCCAACTGCTGCGTTCATGCGGGAGGTGAGAGGGTGGGGCGCTAAGTTTAGCCCATGCTCTTTGGCTGGTAGTTCAGTCTCTGAGAGCCCCAAGGGTCCAGGTTAATTGACTCTGTTGGTCTTCCTGTGGAGTTTCTATCCCCTTCATGTTCCTCAGTCCTTCCCCCAACTCTTCCATAAGCCGTAAAATACAGGATACCCATGTTATACTCCACAGATTGAAGTTTGACTTTTTACACAGCGTTGTGTTTCTAGTGCAGGATCCGTCCTGTGAGTTCTTGTTCTAAAAGTATCATTTCCTGTCATCGGGGAAATAATTCATCAAATTGAAAAAGCATCGCCTGGGGTTATCAGTGTGGCAAATGGCTTGTTGGCAGTGATCTCATACATTTACACACCTAATCACACGAGCCTGCCGAGTTAAGGCATTACAAAATGGCTTATTCTATTCCCAAAGCATTTATTATTAATTAATATTATTAATTGTTGTAAATAATTGCACATTTACAAATTAGTCTCATTTAATGTTAAAATTGTTCATTGTAATGGTTTTATTTAATCGTATATAAACATGTGAAGTCCTTGTCACTGTATGCCATTAAATGCACTTGATTCAAAGCAGATTTATTACTTGCGCAGAGGCTTAAATTGAGAAATGGCTGGTACAATTAAGTTAAAAGGAGTTCGTTAAGCGCTTCACTAACTTAAGGCACAGGTCTCTTGGTGTCTTCCCACGTTGAGAAGTTAGACTGTGCAATTACTTACATCTACCTAAAGAACTACTTCTACTGGTGTACAAATCCACGGGTTTATTGAGGGAACTGCCTTGTAAAATTTAACTTACTCCTCCACGTGTTCAGTATAGCAACACAGTGGGTTTGGCTTTAGAATTTTTATGTTTTTTAAATATGGGGGCCAGAGTTAACCTTCTTCATATTATTAAATTTGATTATAAGTGCTTCTACCCCCTCCCCCTTTTTTTGGTGGGGGGGAGACAGGTCCTTGCTATGTAGACCTGGCTCAAAGCAAATTCCCAATCCCTCTGTCTCCGTTTCCAGACTGCTAAAATAATAGGCATACGCACTACGTGTGGCATGAATGATCTTATTTAGAAAAGATGTTTGAAAAATTCTTTACTTGACCTCTCTAGTCTCACCCTGTCCATCAGCCTGCAGGGCTATGTGGGAAGGGCAGGGAGTCTCCTTTCTCTGACAGAAGCATGCACTTTGAAGGTTGTTGATGAGAGTGCTTTTTAATAGAGTCCCCATCGTGGAACCCGTTATTTCTCCCTCTCATAGAAAAAGTATTTTAACTGTGTTGAAGAAATCTCATCCTTGGGAATGTGGAAGAACCTCCACTCATAAGGGTCTCTTTTACACTGGTAGAATAAATTCTGAAGGTTTTAAGGGAAGAAATTGGCCCATGTAAAGTCCACCTATAAAAACCTGTAATGCGTGATTCTCAACCTGTGGGTTTCAGTCCTTCACAGGGGTTGTCTAAGACCATCAGGAAACATAGAAAGACCACCAGGAAACATAGACATTTACATTATGATTCATAATAGAGGCAGAATTACAGTTGAGAAGTAGCAACAAAATACCTTGGATGGAGGTCACCACAACATGAGGAACTGAGAAAGGGTCATGGATTAGCAAGGTCGAGCCAGTGTTCTAGCGATACTTTTGAGTACCTAGGTTTTAAGGTGGTGCATTTAGTGATGTAAGAAAATACTACAAGAGCAAGCTTGGTTTCTCTCTGAGTTCTTACACTCTCTCCCCAGTCTTCTAGGGAAGGTGGAGGTGCGAAGAGACCCAGAACCAGCAGTCTTGTTTTTACCTTTTGTTCAAACAGCAGTAGATGATGGGGTTGTACATGGTCGAGCTCATTGCCAGCCAGAAGCTAGCCAGGTAGACCTGTTGAATGTATTTCCATCTGTTTAACTGTTGGTAGATCGCAGTGAGAATGAAATACACGTGATAGGGCAGCCAGCAGATGGCAAACGTCACCACCACAATGATCATCATCTTTACCACCTGGAAAGAAAGAATAAAATCACTCTGAGCAAGTTAAAAAGTCATTAGGATAGTTTAAATATCTTTCTACACGTTACATTTAAAGTAATATAGCTAAATTATAAAATTATACTGTGTATAATGAATAACTGACACACTGTAAGTGGCCAAGACTAATATATACTCTTTGACTGTATATATGGACAGATATACATACTTATCTAAGCTAAATATAAAAATGTGTGTTACACCACAACTCCATCTCTACCTAATAGTAAGTGACAGTAACACACATATATAAGAGTATATTTTTCATTGATCTCGAATAAGGCTAGGCATGTTGTTCAGTGTTACAGTATTTGCCTGGACTGTACAATAATAGCCTGTTTGAATTTCCTGATCCATGTGCACACACAAATTGATCTCAAGAAGCTGTTTACAAAAGCCCATGGAGCTGGGTTAGGCTTTGATAGTCTGCAATGTGTATTAGTGACGATATATCTAGGGAAACTAAGTCATTATGGGGGTATATTATTCTAACAGGGATGGATGGGCTGGTTTTTCATTACTTGTTAGTCTTCTCAGACCTGTAGACTATTTAAGTTGTGTTGTTATCATGTTTACTAGACAACTGTCTGGGTATTATTTTGATTCTATATGTTAGAGACACGTTCTCTGATTAGTGATCATTAATATAATAATCTAAGGACATTTTTATTAACTTTCAATTTGCACACGAGTGATTGACTTACACGATTGGTTTGCTAGTGTCTTTTACTAGGAGGTAGAGCTGGAAGTTGCTTTCAGAGCAAGGAGACGCCCTGTTCCTCCCACATAATGTCAAACCGAATCTTTTAGGATACTAAGTTTCAACTTTTTTCTATAATTTTGAAACTTAATATCCTAGAAGATTCTGAGTGGGATGGTATTATGTTGCAATTTCCTGGGAGTTGAAACATTGCATCTTGAAGAAAGTCCCCTTAGGGCTTAGGAAGCTCTGAGTTAAAATATTTCCTCCAGGAAGTAGAGTGGGAGGCTCATGGGACTCAAAAAGTAAACAACTCACAAATCCCAAAAAGTTGAAAACCCCAGAAAGCTCTTGGGGTTCCTTCCTACCTTTATAGAAATAGTAAACAGTTGCTGGAGAAAAGAGCTGACCTGCTGGCTGCCTGCAAGTCATGCAGAGTGCTCCTGGGGTGTAGCTTTCAGGAGTGAGTGTTTGACCATGGAGTTGCCATGAGTGGCTTCTGCCCCTTCACCCATACCACTGTCAGTAACACGAATACACTTACTGGTTCACCAATCTGTATTTTGCAGTAATTATTACTTTGCTTGGCCATTCGTTCCTTATCTGAGGAACAGAAGTTTGTGTCATGCCTCGTGCCCAGGTAATGTCCATGTAACATACTCAGTATATAAACCAGCACCAACAGAACCAAAGATGGGCTGGGGCGGAATGGTTCGTCTGCAACGAGTGCTGAGACATGGAACTGACGCTGACCTATCGAAGGTGGGAAACCCACAGGAGAAATCCTAGAATGGAACCTTTCCCCATGTGGTATGAAGGGAACAATGTACCTTCTTGCTGCAGTCGTAGTTTCACGGGTCTTGTTTTGGGTGATAAGGCATGCAAAGGGGACTGAGTCTTTCCCCCACAGGGAAAGCCATCAGGAACAATCCAAGTGGGACTGTCTTACATTTTGTACCATACAGTGTCAAGCCTGCTGCAAATCAAGCTTGATAAGTGGCGTCTACTGCATGATCACAGAATTCCCATGAGAACAATCAAAGGTAAATAACAAATACCATAGTCCCTGAGGGTAACGTATAAAGGACAAGATGTTGGTGAGGTCGCCTGGCTCACGTATGTGTACTAACAAATGCATTTGAGACCACTGTGACAGCCCAAAGGGAACTTGCTCATATTAAGGGGGACTGGGAAGGGACAAGGAGGTGTGCTTAGCATCTCTGTAATAATCTCTTATTTAGAAAGGAAATCGGATTAAAACGGTGCTTTTTATTCCTTAAGGTTGACAGAACAGAGGGACAAGAAGGAATAATTTATATCTGTGCTAAAGAGCCCTTCCTGGGATCAAAAAGAAAACAAAACCAGCAAACAAAACAAATAAAACTCCAATAGGGATTCCATTCCAAACAGGATTCCCGTCCGAGGAGTTAGAGAAAGGATTAAAGGAGCCAAAGGGGCTTGCAATGCCATAAGAACAACAATACCAACCAACCAGAGCTCCCAGGGACTAAACCACTACCCAAAGACTATACATGGAATGACCCAGGGCTCCAGCTGCATAGGTAGCAGAGGATGGTGTTGTTGGGCACCAATGGGAGGAGAAGCCCTGGGTCCTGCCAAACCTCGACCCCCATTGTGGGGGAATGTCAGGGCAGGGAGGTGGGAAGACAGGGAATACCCTCATAGAAGAAAAGGGAGGGGGAAGGGATAGGAGGTTTACAGACTGGAAACCAGGAAAGGGGATAACATTTGAAATGTAAATAAAAAAATCCAATAAAAAAATAAAAGAAAAAAAAACCTCAAAAAAAATAACAATAGCCAAATCAAACTAAACCAAACCAAAACAACTGCCCCCACCAAAACAAAACAAACAAACAAACAAACAAACAAAACAAATAAAAATCCTGAACCCAGGGGAAGAGTTGGATAGTAAAAGGAATCTAATGATTCGAGGTGAGTGATAGGGAGGGAGAGGATAAAAGCTGTGCTTGGGGGATGGAGGGATGGGTCAGTGGTTAGGAGCACTGACTGTTCTTCCAGAGGTCCTGAGTTCAAATCCCAGCAACCACATGGTGGCTCACAACCATCTGTAATGGGATCTGATGACCTCTTCTGGTGTGTCTGAAGACAGCTACAGTGTACTTATCTATAATAAGTAAATGAATCTTAAAAAAAGAAAAGAAAAGCTGTGTTTGATACCCAGTCCACAGATAGGAACTGATGTCCATGGCCAGATAGAACCATGTTCATAGTTATAAAAGAAGAGATCACTGGACTGGTACGGGGTTTTAGTTTGTTTTCTGAGCTCTATAGTGGAACATGACTTTTATAAAGTAGGGGAAGCTTCTGTGGATTCGAGAGCTGAGTCTTCTTAATTCATGGCAAGCGCCCAAATACCAGGGGACAGTGGCAAAATGACTAATATAGGATGAAACTGTTCAGATAAAAACCAGCAGAAAGTATGCTGGGTGTGGAAATTGTTGCCAGCCTTGTGCTTCTGTTCACAGCTACATGTCTCTGAGGGAGAGACAATGGGAAAGGCCATCTTGTCCTTTCAGGACAAGAGTCTACCAGGCCTTAGGCACACAAGCACAGTCAGGCTAGGGGCATAGCACCAAGCAACTTAAGCCAGTTTATCAAGACAGTGGGTATGGGGAAATACATGTAGCCCACAGAGCTAGGCAAGGATAAAGAACCCAGATAAGTGATTGCATCTTTTGGAACTGTACTAGACCCTGCTACCACATTTTTCCTTTATGTTTCCTTAGCAGCTAGATTTCAAGATAAATTTTCATTTGCTTGTAATGATCCATAGTGACCTTCCCAGTATTCTCCCACAGTTTATCTGTCATGGAATGCCTGGGACATTGCTTTGTCACCCAGCATATCCCCTGTAAAAAAAAGTCTCATTATATAGTTGGCATAATGCTAACTTCTGAGTGATTTGCAGATTTAGAAAAGCTAAACACATAAAGATGTGCCAGAAGGAAGCAAAAGAGGGAGATCAGGTCACTCAAAGTGCAAAGGACAGGCATAGCTGTAAAATTCTTGGGAGTATATGGCCTAGTAATGTGGATATGAGAGCTGATAACATTGCAAAAAAAACCTGTTGTGGTAATATGAAAAGGCAACTAGTTTCCTGGAGATCCTGGGATCTCCTGGGGGCATTCATACCACATTTCCCCATTGCCTACCCTCTATATGACATTATAAAAAGGGATTCAATATAGAATGAGACAGAAAGGCACACGATATTTTTGAACACACTAAGATCTTAATGGGAGAAGGCACATGATACTTTTGAACACACTAAGGTCTTCTTAGGAGAAGTTAAACGTCTCTGTGCCTCACACCTCCACTGTTCCTTCATGTTAAAAGCCTTCAGAATCTAAGAAGACTGCAGCTGGGGAGTAGCATCCTAGATAAATGGTTTTGGTCTCGGTCATAGATGTCAGCAGAATTTTAATGTATGGTACTTAAGTGATAAAATCTATCTTTTTTTTTTTTTTGGTTCTTTTTTTCGGAGCTGGGGTCCGAACCCAGGGCCTTGCGCTTCCTAGGCAAGCGCTCTACCACTGAGCTAAATCCCCAATCCCGATAAAATCTATCTTTGACTCCACCTCTGTCACAGTACAGACAGCTTGTCTAATTAAGGGTTGGTGAACCTTATTTCTGGGGAGACACATAATCAAGTCCTACAAGGGTGGCATCCATATTTATAGCAATATGCTATGGTGCTTGCAAACCATGTAATTAATACCACACAGGCTATGTTGGGGTCAGTGGCCTTTTAAGATACTGAGCACCCTCAAAGAATTGGGCCAATGGCTAAGTTAGATGAAATGTTTGAAAGGGCAGCATCCATTCCTGTAGATGTCTGGAACGCAGGTGTTATGAATACAAACATCACACAAGGATGAGTACCTGTAATAATATAAATGTAAACAGACACCACATAGCTGGAGAAAGAATGACAGCCTATGCGTGAGCCTATGCTTGGCCTGTAATGATGCCGTCCATGCAAAGGACCCTGAGTTCAATCCCCAGTAAGGCACAAATGCTGATGAAGATGGTAGATGGTGGTCTACAACACCCATCCAAGGCTCAAGGAACATCTTAGAAGAGATGTAAGAGTTGGAGGAAGGGATAAAGTGTGGCATAGTAATTTCCTCCTATTTGAAATATTCTGCCTTGATGTGCAGCTCATTGAGGCTTGAAAAATTCTAAGTTAAGACATGGCCTCCAGGAAGGAGGGGGTATTTTTTGAGGACTCAGGAAGTAAACAAACTTCCCACATCTAGTGAATGTGAAAACTGTAAAATTCATGGGCCTCCTTCCCAAGCTATAGAAGCACTCAACAGTCACTGGAGAAGAGATTCTCTGACACCGAGTGCCCGCAAGTCATATAGAAAGCCCTAGGGATGCAGCATTTATGGGAGAGGCATCACCCACTCTTTTGGGGTGAGCTTTTTAGTAACGTGGCTGCCTTTGACTTATCTCTTTTGTAAGTAATATTGTATCCATGCTCCTATAAGTAACCTAAATAAACCCACCGGTTCACAAGTTGGACTTTGGTGTAATCATTACTCTGATCTGTCTTTCTTTCTCTATCTGGAGTCAATAGAATTGTCTGTTGTGTGTCCCCAGGAAAAGTCTCATGATAATGCCGGCTTGTTGTAATTCTCCTCTTCCTTCCTTTTGGTTGGTGAAAGGTAGAGAGATCCTAACAGAAGTTCAGTCTCTAATGGACTTGGAGCTAAATAAGCAGACAAAGAATGCATGTATGACGAGCAACGGCTGAATGAAAGGCAGTGAATCGAGAATGTTTTATGTGTCTATAAATGAAGTAACATCTCGTCTATGTGTCTATGAGGTAGAAAAATACCTCGCACTGTGTGTATCACGGATATGATTATCTCGCTAATATTTCTCATTACTCAGACACCATAAATCTCTCCACACTTCCTTGGGAATTTAGGAATAAGTTCAGAATGAGATATATGCAACAAAACCGTTTTGAGGCTTAACCACACAGTAAGATTAGCATAACTCAAAGGGAGAACCTGACGTGGCCATGAGGCATCTTAGATGTAGAAAAATACATTATTTATGAACTCCACTTGCCATTTGACTGCGAGTTGTGAATTTAGATGTGAGTTGGCAAGGTTAAGAATCATGAGAGACGTTATTCTAGAAATAGACAAAGCCTGAAACGGATCAATGTGGAAGGTAACATTTCCCTTAGGACCTAACGACTCTGGTACTGACCTGGTGGGAAATTGACCATTAGAGCAGAAAAATACAGGTCAATAGCTCAAAGATATCAAAAAAAATTGTTGACCCAATCATGTGAGGTTGTTTGATTTGCCATTATTCCTTAAATTTCATTTTATCTGAAGATCAAATTTCTGCAGTTAGTCTCATGTTTCTTACTCATATATTTATAGAACTCAAATAAGGATCATACTTTAATTAGTAATTAATTCAGCACTATACATTTCTTTTTTGGTCATCTTTATTGTGTTTATTATGATCACAGACTTCACGACATGTCTCTTCCTCCTACTTAGCCTGTCAGGAAGTTACAGCCATATATGTTGACCTTTCTGTCTCTGCCGTTTCACTACCAGCATCAGTGTTAGCTTCTATTCACCGTGTGTAGGAGCCAAGCCTGACACACATCACACATGTTTATACATTCTATGAAGACTGTAACCTTAAAATCACCCTATAGCCAGTAAACTAGGACTTCAGAGAGACATACAGTCAGTGAGTGACAAGGGCAGAATTGAAACCATGACCGACTACACAGCCTAGACCCTTGACCACTACACAGCACTTGCAGGAATTGCCCGATGTTCTGCTCATCATTCCCTTAAAGCTAATGCTCTCTTATGATCATGCACACAAGCCATTCCTTTAGTGGTTAGCAGACACTAACCTGACGCAGAAGAGTGCTACTTGATGCCTGTGACTTTAAATAAGTGGCTTTTCTCTCCTCCAGGTTGTCAGGGAAAGTTCTAGAGCTTATATAACGTTTATGATCTGAGAAATCTCCTTCTACAGAGCAGATATTCAATAAATACCTGACAAATATGTGAATGGACAAAGTTCTGGCTTCTTTAAAGGAAGTCTAATGGATGCCGGGGTGGTGGAACATGTCTTTAATCCTAATGCCCAGGAGGTGGAGACAAGGAAATCAGAAATGCAAGGCCAACCTCAGTCATACAGTGAGTCCAAGACAACCTTGGATCATAAAAGGTTTTCTCTCAAAGGGGAAAAAAAAAGAAAGGGAGGGGAAGGAATGGATAACACTGAGCCAATGTGCTATCTGGCACTGTGCTAGGGGATGCCTATGGAATAATGTCTTACTTTCTCACAATACGATGGAATAAGTATTATAATCATTTGGAAGTTAGGAAGGTCCAGCATCCAAAGAGGGAAGTCCTCCTCATCCATGGTCACTAAATATTCCTAAAATGTGGTTTTCCTTGAACCCAGTTCTCCTTGGGATCCACATCAGTCCATCCAAGAGTGACCTCACTAAGTGACTATTTCAGAGATGTCTCTCTGCCTGTCCACCTGTCTTCCCACTCTCTA